>NC_060884.1:282500-307500 GCF_014805685.1 Silurus meridionalis | reverse complement strand
GTGAGACCGTGTAGAAAATCACGTGTGAGGAGGAGCTCGGTGATGTGCGTGTGCACACGTGATCAGAATAGCAGGCGTGGTAAAGCACCGTGGTCAGAACAGCACCAGTCGCACTGCTCCTGATGTACACAGGACCATGTCTTTTAGTACACTGACTTATGAAGGTCGGTGCTCCCTGTGACTGTGCGAGCAGCCTCGTGCTGCCATCTGTTGGTGCGTTACAAAACGAGTCTTGAAACGTTTTAATAGCACCTCTGTGCAGTAAGCAGACGGTGTGTTTTTCTGCAGGAATCACAGACACCTGAGGCTCAGAAATGTTCAGTGTAGAGGCACAGAGGGAAAAGAGAAGTGCACTAATAGTGAACACTACAGTAGTGTGAATGAGAGCGAGCAAACCTCTGAGAGCAGCTTCTTCTGCTTCTTTATAAAGACCGAGGAAGAACAAGGTGCAGCCCAGAAACACCCAAACATCAGGGGGAGAGTCAGGGCTCAGGGTCAGGGCCTTATACTCCTGAGGGTTTATACACACACACACACACACACACACACACACACACTGTATATAACACCTGTATAACACTGAAGCTATAAATAAGACGTTATAAATGTATAAACCACAAAATGTTGTTGCTATTGTTACCTCTAGCTAACGAACCTCCAATATACCTTAAACACACACTCACACACTCACACACACACACTCACACACACTCACACACACACACACACACACACACACACACACACCTCCATCACTCTTTTGTGGTCTCCTAAGTGGAAGGCACAGTAGCCAATCCAGAGGTCTGTGTTCTCTTCAGCTGTTCCCCCATTCCTCTGGAACTTAAAACACACACACACACACACACACACACACACATACACACACACACACACACACACCAGCACAGAGCCCAATTTTAGTAATAAGTACAAAAGCACATTTTGTACTAAAACAATGCCTATATTCCAGTTGCTATGCTGTTGCCATGGTAACTGTGATGGTTGCTAGGTGGTTGCTACCCAGTTGCCATGCTACAGGGCATTAGGGTGTTGGCAGAAGGTCACAGTGGTGTTCTATGTGATTGCTGGTGATGTTCCAGTCGGCTGCGTGAGTGTTGCTAGGTGGTTGCTTTGATACCGTAGGTGGTTGCCAGGGAACTGCTAGGTGTTTTAGTGTTCCATGTGGTTCCTATGATATGTTATGTGGTGGTTTAGGTGTTGTGTGATGGTATGGTGTTTCGGGTGGTTCCTATGGTGATGAGTGAGTGGGTCTGGTGGGGCCTACAGTGTTGTTCCTCTATGGGGAAAAAAACGTAAACCTGGAAACGGTTGCTAAGAGTCAAATGAGAACACTATTGAGTATATACCTGCAAATGGTTGCTAGGAAACGTTATATCTATTATATTCTATGTAGTGTAAGTTAAAGATGATCAGCAGGTTCCTTTCCATACCTCCAGTAGCGTGATGGCTCCCAGGTAGTCTCTCTGACTCAGGAAGTCCTCAACCCGTGGGATCTTCTTACTCTTATTCCTCCTTTTCTTCTCACTGGAGCTCAGAGAGCTCTCACCGCCAAGCGCCGGCTTCACCCGAGACAGGATCTAACACACACACACACACACACACACACACACAATGCTGCTGAGAGGTAGATTGTGATTGGTGTTCCGGTAGTGATACGTTTCTCTGGAACAGCAGTTCTGACAGTACCATTACCTACCAGTATGATCCTCCACGCCTACCTAGATCAAAAGGTGCAGGCTATTTGTTGGTACCTCAAATAATGAAGACTGCAGGGGGCAGATGTTTCTCTTATAAACCCCACAGTTATGGAACAACCTTCCAACCAGTGTTGGGACTCAGACACAGTCTCAGTGTCTTTAGTCAGTAAGTGTTTGTGAGCTAAAGGAGCAGATCTGGAGGGATCATGGATATGGAGTGTTTGGTGAACTGGCATGTTTGGATGTTGTCGTCTCCTCACTCTCACACGTTCACTCAGGTTTGTTGATGGTGGTGTGGTGGGTCGTCTCTAATCCCAGAGATCCTCATGTCTGTGTTTCCTTCTGCTTCTCCCTTTTAGTTCTGCAGCCAGAGCAAAGAACATCTCTTCAGATCTGCCTGCTTCATCTCAACATCCTACCTCTGGATAAAGTTATCTTCAGTAGGAACACTCTGTGCAGCTGGAGATGGTTCCACATCAACATTCTGAAGATCCATGAAGTTACTGAGCAACTGAAGAACTTTGAGGAAGGATTTGGACTATAATTATATTAACAGTCTGCTACAATGTGCTCAGGACCACAGTTTGAGTGAACACTTCTGCATGTAGACGTCCATCACTGAACACTTTATAACTTTAACACTGATGGAACTGTAATGAAGGACATTCAGTGTTGATGATGAGGAGGATGATGAGGAGGAGGATGATGATGAGGAGGATGAGGTTCCCTGTAGAATCTGCTTCCTCTCATAGTTTCTTCACATGAAGTCTCAGGGAGTTTTTCCTTCACCACAGTCACAAGGAACAAACTGATAGACACCAAACTTCTCCATTCTTTATAGAACTTTATAACCACTTTATCTCCATAATGCTGCTTTGAGAAAATGTCCAGTGTGAACAAAGATCCTGTGTGTGTGTGTGTGTGTGTGTGTGATGATACTCACCATGTTCCACAGTAAAGATCTTCAGTTCCGTCACTAAACGCTTCAGTAATAAAACATAAATAAACACATAATAATAATAATAATAATAATAATAATAATAATAATGAGATTGATGAATGATAAAGTGCCCGGATGTAGAAGGCGCTCAGCTTAAAACTCTGAATTATGAAGATAAATCGTATTTATTTCTACTCGGTGTTTATAAATAACAGGCTGTTCGGCTGTTTGTGTTGCTGTTAGCTGCTAACATGCTAATTACTCGTCGTTGCATGGCAACTGCCGTTTCCGGCGGATATGTGAGTGATTTCCGTGTAAAAAACTTTCTGTGGGTTTTTTATTTTCAGACTGTAAAAACTCGAGTGAATTTAAGTCCGGATATAAATACAGAATCATTTAAAAGAAATGTGGCGCTTTGTGTGAGTATGTGTGTATAAATAAAGCACCTGTGCTGTAAATCTTCAGTCAGCCCCAGTGGCCTAATGGATAAGGCACTGGCCTCCTAAGCCAGGGATTGTGGGTTCGAGTCCCATCTGGGGTGAAAACTCTTTTTAGGATCATTTATCTAATATAAATAATATCAAAATTAAATTCACACACGGTCCAGTGTCGATTCTCAAAAAGAGTTTTGATCAGATTTATTTAACAAAAAAAAACTATTTCTGAATTACAATCAATAAGAAACTATTATTGTCTGTATAAAACTCATTACACACAGAAGAGTAAAACTACAGGATCAACAAATCAACATTCATTAAATTATGCTGAATAAATAACCAGGCGTGTGACCTGATTAAAATAATCCACTCAAAGTAGAGCGACTCACACCCGGACCGTACCAGGACCCCCACCCGGACCGTACCAGAACCCCCACCCGGACCGTACCAGGGTCATGCCAGAGCCATACAAAGGCCCACAGTGACCCAGTGATTCTGCTTTACACAAGAAGTTTAAAAAGGTGGAAAAGTTATTGACCCAGATTTTCCTCATTTAACACATTTGTTTTATTTTTAAACTACAAAAAAATGAAGCTGACATGAAATAAACATAAATGAATTGGACTGTAATGTGCACTTCAGGTACAGCTCACAGCTAATTATAGAGAAATTGAAGTCAGTGGCACATGACATGAGGAAATTGTCTGATGATTAGAAAACAGTATTTGTCCTTAGTAAAAAAAAATCATTTTTTAACATCAGAGCACATCAGCCCTGTTTTAATCATCTACACTGCTCCCAATTACATCTCACACTGATTATAAAATACTACTACTGACGTATAAAACACTTAACGCTCTCACGCTGCAGTATCTGAGTGAACTTCTGTACCAGTATGATCCTCCACACCTACTTAGATCAAAAGGTGCAGGCTATTTGTTGGTACCTCAGATAATGAAGACTCCAGCAGGGGGCAGATGTTTCTCTTATAAACCCCACAGTTATGGAACAACCTTCCAATCAGTGTTCAAGTTGAGGCTGAACACATTTATTTAGTGGAGTGTTTAGTCAGTAGGTGTTTGTGAGGTAAAGGAGCAGATCTGGAGGGATCATGGATATGGAGTGTTTGGTGAACTGGGATATTTGGATGCTGTCGTCTCCTCACTCTCACACGTTCACTCAGGTTTGTTGATGGTGGTGTGGTGGGTCGTCTCTTATCCCAGAGATCCTCATGTCTGTGTTTCCTTCTGCTTCTCCCTTTTAGTTCTGCTGCCAGAGTGAATCTCACCAGAGTCCAAACTGCACAGTGACATTAACTTTCATACAACAATAAAGACTTATTGTGAAGACTCTTGTGAATTTATTCATTAGTGATTAAACCCCGTGAATATGAACTCAGTTTAACCCCCTGTAGTGAGTCAGACCATCTCCCTCTCCCACCTTCACTACACTAATACACTTCAGGAAGAATACATCTCAGAAACATCAGTTATGAGAAAATCATTCATGAACTATTCTCTGCTTCATAATGAACTCCAGCTGTTTTGTATTCTTCTGGGTTTGGGTCGAGAGTGGCTTTTCCTACACACTACAATACTAAAGCAACATGGAAAAAGATGAACGTTATGAACAGCTCCTACATGCCGTTTGTTGCTGATCTTCCAGGACTTGCTCTCTTTGCACAATATTCTGTCCAAATCCTTTGGTCACTGTTCAGTTCATTTTGATTGCTGCTATTGTAGAATTGCACAATTCTGTTTACATTTTTCTGCTACTGTGCACCTTATTCTGTCACGACAGGTTTTACTGGCAGAGCTACTGCTATTCTTATTTTTATATTGTGTATTGTCCTGCACTGTCCTGTGTTGTCCTGCACGGTCCTGTGTTGTCCTGCACTGTCTGCACCAGTTGCACACATGCACTTTATGTGGTGAGGATCTTAGTTCTTGGCCCTGTGTTCTTCTGTTCTGTGAATGTTTTATGTAGAACCTGGGTTCAGGAGGAACGTTGTTTCATTTCACTGTGTACTGCATCAGCTATATATGGTTGAAATGACAATAAAAGCTTCTTGACTTGATGTTGCTCATATTGACCTGCACTCTGATCACAGTACACACACTTCCTGTCAGGAAATCCTCAGACTGTTAACACCACAATGTAACATTAAAAATGTAAATAAACAAAAACACGTTCAAGCCATCAAGTTTATTGGCTCCATATTAACACACAAGCTGGAGAGAGAGAGTGTGTGTGTGTGTGTGTTTAAGACCACTCAGCAGTGGAGCCACCCCAGTCTCCAGCCTGAGCGGTGGGGGCTGCGCTCCAATCCTCAGTGGCGGTCTGCGCACTCCAGTCCTCTGTGAAACACACGTGCGTTAGAATTAAAGTCATAGTTAAGGAAACCCTTCTGATCAGTGAGGAGGAATTCAACCTACCTGAGAAACCCTCTGCTGTGGGGGCAGGTTTAGCAGCAGCAGCAGCAGCTAGAGGAGGAGAAAAAGTTTAAAAATGATGGCGAGATTATACACACAAAAAGAAAGATAGAAAACAGTTTACACTTGACACTAAAAATAAGAAGCTGTAAGCAGAATTTACATTTCCAGTGTGTGTGGCAGAGCCCCTTATCCAGTGTCACTTCCATTCATCTCATTCACACAACCGAGCAGTGATTAGATTAAGGGCCTTGCTCAGGGGTGGCAGCGTGGTGTGGCTGGAATTTGAATTTATGACCTTCAGAGTCCAAGTGCATTGTCTTAACCACAAAACTACCACATCCCCATTACATCCTCATGTCAGAGCACATCAGTATTGTGTGTGTGTTTCTCTGAGGGTAAGACTTTGTGCTCCTCACCCTCAATAGCTGCAGGGAACTGCTGAATGGGTACTGAAGGAACCTGCACATTATCAGACCAGTCCTGCACTTCAAGTGGAGCAATATCAGCAACGGGAGCAGACCACTCGCCCTGGAACTCCTCCTTCCCTACAGCCTTCTCTGCTGCAGCCTGCTCCTCCTTTTCAATCTGCACAAAGAACAGGAGAAATAACCACCACATCTCACACACCTCCAAAAGACCAAGAGAACACTGCATAAATTAAGTAACAATATCTGCTGAACAGTGTGTAGAAGCGTCTCACCTCCTCAGGATCTCTGTAGAAGTACAGATCAGGCATCACCTCCCATGGATGTTCACGGGAAATGGTACCACGCATCCTCAACACCTCACGGGCCAACATCCACCACATCAGACCCACGGAGTGAGGACCCCACACACACACACACACACACACACACACACACACACACTTAGCACAGTGTGAAACCTACAGGTCCTTCTGTGAGGAGTGTGAGGTATGGTCCCATACCTTGTTGTTGCAGGGGATGGCGATATCGACGTATCTGAGAGGGGAGTCGGTGTTGCACAGAGCGATGGTGGGAATGTTCACATATGAAGCCTCAGTCAGCGGCTGATGGTCAGCACGAGGGTCAGTCACGATCAGGAGGCGGGGCTCCCTGAAGGCGGCCTGAATCTGATTGGTGAAGGTACCGGGCGTGAAGCGTCCGGCGAAGGTGGTGGCACCGGTGGCAGAAGCGAACTTGAGCACCGCCCTCTAAAGGAAAACACGGCCAATCAGAAGGTCAGAACTACTAGTCACGATTAAGAATTTTATTCAAGTCTCAATCAGGTTTTTTGGCAGTGTGGCTCAGGTTACTATCAAACCCCAGTCATGGGACAGGAAGTCCTCGCGGTGTTAGCGAAAACCCGGCCGGTTTACTTTAGCACACCTCCGACACCCAAACACCAACAATGGTGAAGCGCTCTAACAGTGTGCACACACACCCTACACAGATTCCTTTGTTCCGAGTGTAAAGAGCGCATATACCTGACCGGTGTTCCTGGAAGAAATGACGCAGACGTCTGCGGGGTTCTCGATGGCAACGATGGCCCGAGCAGCCAGCAGCAGCTTTTCCCAAGTTTTCTTCAGGTTGATGATGTAAATGCCTGCAACACGAACACTTCACATTTAAAATAAACAAAAATGGAGACAGATTCTTAACAGCGCATCACAGCAACTTAAATGAGAACAAAAGCTGTCAAGGGACATTGTTTTCCAAACTGCTACATTAGATTAGAGTTTTACATTCATTCCCACTGATGAATCTGCTTCCTCATGGGACCATCAACTAATCTGCACATTATTGTACCTTTAAATCAAAACCCCGCACTTTCACAATCCAGATCTTCTCACCATCACTTTTTCTTTTGTAGACGTACTGCTCCATCTGGAAGTCTAGGTTGGTACCACCCAGATGGGTTCCTGCAGCGAGGAACTTCAGCACATCCTCCTCCTTCATCTGAAGGACATCCAGACCTCCGGACATCGTGACCACTTTCCCTGTGCAACGAGTTTAGTGGGAGAGCTGACCGGAAAGAAAAAAAAAAAAAAAGATGTTAGAGCATAGTGCATTTCCTATCCAGCTTTGAAGGATCATATAGGGGAGTTTCACAGTCTGGGGTGCGCTGATCAGGAGATTGTACTCGCACTCCTGATGAGATTGTACATACAACTGAATGGGAATCCTTTCTAACACATAGATTAAAGTTTATTCCACTGGATTAAACAGGTAACTAAGTGTGGCTCAGGTTACTATCAAACCCCAGTCATGGGACAGGAAGTCCTCATGGTGTTAGCGAAAACCCGGCCGGTTTACTTTAGCACACCTCCGACACCCAAACACCAACAATGGTGACGGGCTCTAACAGTGTGCACACACAAGATCAAATACACAAAGGTTCAATAAAAACCCACTACATGTGTATTTACAACTCCATGCACCAAACTGTTCCCTGTTTTTTTTTAACCACCAAAAACAGTGATTCTCAAAGCTGCATCACAGCAACCTTAATGAGAAGACACTGTTCTCCAAACTGGGAGATTTTTACATTCACTCCCACTGATAAATCTACTTCTTAATGGGATCTCAATTTCTCAAATTAACTAATTTCCACATTTTACCTTTAAATCAAAGCCCTGCACTTTCATTACCCTGATAAAAAAAAAAAAAAAAAAAAAAAAACACTCCTCACAGTCTTTTACTCAATGCAAAAAATAGTGGGAGTCGATTCCGGCGAGTCACTTAAAAGAACCGACACCTTCACAAATGACTCAAACTCTAACTGACGGGGAAATAAAAAAATGAATAAAGTTTTTAAAATGTACTCAATGAATTTATATTAAAAATCACCAAACAGACTGAAAGTGCTGTGGTGGAGATTATTTAGGTTTATAAGTGTGATTAACTTTAAAATGTGTCAGGATTATATCTATTATTGCAACAGAAACGGATCAAGTCATAGAAAGCATAAGCTTTAATAGTGTCAGATGTTTAGTTTACTAATTTACATAAAATATAATAAAAATAACTCCTGAGGTGATGCTAGCTAACATGCTAACAGCACGCGCGCGAGCACGGTCTGACGCAGGCCTACACTCAAAAACGGACAGAAGTAAAAGGTTAATTATTAAATAAAGACTGTTTTCCGGCACCAAAACGCAGCGAGCGCTTTTAATAACGTGTTGTGTCGGTGTTCGAGTCAGAAATCGGCTTCATTCAGCTTTAAAAATCAATATAAAAGTATAAATTGCTGCTCACCACGAGACAACGCCGTATGGAGATCTACACCTCACGGCAAAAAGAGAGCGGACGGAGGAAGTGACGTCATATATAGCGCGAGCGCAACCAATCGGATCTTTAGTCTGGTTCCCTCTCGTGCGCAGCTGCGCCCCGTGCTGTACACAATAGGAATTACATTATAGTGTAAAATACAGATCTCAAATGTAGTCATTTATTCAATTTATTTAATTATCTTTTAAATGTTTTAAAGTCAATGATTAATAATTTAAAATTTTACTTTTTATTTTTAACCCTTACTT
Organism: Silurus meridionalis; assembly: GCF_014805685.1. NCBI lineage: Eukaryota > Metazoa > Chordata > Actinopteri > Siluriformes > Siluridae > Silurus > Silurus meridionalis. The sequence continues at coordinate 298,471 of NC_060884.1, read as the reverse complement.
TACACACCGTGCTTGCATACAGCTACATGAAAAAGTTTAAATTGGAAACACACTTTTAATGAGGCTCAAAATAAATCAGCTCAGAGGTTATGTATAAAAACAAAACTTATTTATTTACAAAGCCAGAGGCAGGCATTAAACAGGAAATACCAGCAATAACAGCAAGAAAAACAGAGATGAAAAAGCAACAATCATGAGAAAACAGATGATTGATTATTGCAGAAACAAGAGAAACCACACACACACACACACACACACACACACACACACACACACACACACACACACACGGAGGCTCCTCCTGAAATAAAGTGCATTCACAAACTACATTGTGTTTGTGTACGTCCAGTCCAAATATACACTGTACACAATTTATACACACATAATTACACACTGTAACACAAAAGAAGCTCCTTCTCTTATACAATCATACAACACATTCCAGTACTCACAAACATCAATAATGATACGTTTTGATGGAGTTTGCACAAAGTCTTTTAGAAACACACTCAAGCAATTGTAATAACAAGGCAGCATCAGAACAGGAAACTCAAAGGATTGTGGGTAAAGTGATATTTCATCACATCCCAGTAACAGATTGGAGTTTTAACGGGTTCAATATAAAACACAATCATCCAAACAGGAAATATACCCCTGTCTTCATTTCTCAGTAACAGGGTTTTGGGTTCTGTATCTTCTAAACTTTAAGTCTCTATTTTTATTATCTATTTATTTAATTTATAAGGATGCATTTTAAAATCATTTGAGAATTCAACAAGTTTACCTAAAGTGGTGAAAGTGATCACTTTTTAATGAGAATAAAAACTCCAAAAATATAATGTAGTGAAAAAACAGATGTAAATAATATAAAACGGAATATCGGTCTAAAAAAACAATAATCTGTCATGGAGCCTGTTTTAGGGGTGGAGCATTAGTATTTACCTCATGTGAGTGGAGTTTTTTAATAAATAAGTGTGGAGTGGGTGGAGCTTCTGGAGTGACAACAAGCAAACAATACTGAGGCGGACCTGAATTTCTCCAGGACTGTTTTAAATTAAATACTAAAAAAGTTTCTTCTGGTAGTGTGTGTGTGTGTGTGTGTGTGTGTGTGTGTGTGTGTGTATGTGTATGTGTGTGTGTGTGTGTGTGTGTGTGTGTGTGTGTGAGGGAGTGTTCAGGATTTAAGGCCCATAAGTGCCATGAGTTGCTCATACACAGTCCAGGCCATCGCAGCCATCAGAGTTCTCCTCAGTGAGCGTGGAACAGCCCCACGGAAAAAACCTCTGAGCCCATGTTCCTGAGAGAGAGAGAGAGAGAGAGAGAAAGAGAGAGAGCATGAGAAAGAGTGGAGACACAGTGCTAATATACACTGATCAGGCGTAGCATTATGACCATCTGCCTAATGTTGTGTTGGTTTCTTTTTGCTGCTAAAACAGTCGTGACCCACCAAACATGAACTTCTTCAGCAGTTTGAGCTACAGGAGCTCACTGGTTGGATCGGACCACACGGACCAGCCTTCCCTTCACACGTGTATCAATGATCCACAGAACCCTGTTGCCGGTTCACCACTGTTCCTTCTTTTTGATAGCACTTTTGATAGATACTGACCACTGCAGACCAGGAACATTCCACAAGAGCTGTTCATGTTCTGACCCAGTTGTCTAGACGTCACAATTTGTCAAACTCGTTCAAAATCCTTACACTCGCCATTTTTCCTGCTTCTAACATCAAAATTTTAAGGACAAAAATTTGCCTAATAAATAAATCCTCCCACTAACAGGTGCCACGATCATCATCAGTGTTCTTCACTTCATTACTCATAACGTAATAACGTCATAACCTCAGTGTCATGCCTGATCGGGGTGTGTGTGTGTGTGTGTGTGTGTTACTCACAGTGTAGATGACTTGTAGGGTATGGCGTGTTGTACAGTAGCGTGTTGGGTTGACCTGCATGTGTGTTTTCACAACGTCAGCTGGCTGTGTCACCATGGATGCCAAAATCCCCGCAAACACACCACAACCGAAATTCAGCAAAGGAGCCAAACCTGACGATCCCAGCTCTAACACACACACACACACACACACACACACACACACACACACACACACACACACACACACACACACACATCAGATAATTGCATCATAGTCAAGTATGCTCTAAAATACAACACACACACACACACACACACACACACACACACACACACACACACACACACACACACACACACACACACACACACACACACACACCGCTCGGCAGCCCCTCTTGCTCTGGCTGTAGATCATGACGTAGATGCCGGAGAACGGAGCGTCTCTGAACAGTGTAGCTGTGAGACCAGAGTACAGAGCTCTCGGTCCCTCGGTCTCACACACACTCCTTAATGCTCCACACACACTGCTGTAGTTATAACGCCCACTCTGAAACACAAACACAAACATTAACACCTGATAACCAATCACAATCTAATTCTGTGATAGAATTAAATCCTATTGTGTGTGTGTGTGTGTGTGTGTGTGTGTGTGTGTGTGTGTGTACCTCGAAGCGTGTTTTGATGACCGTAAAGGGCAGCATGGTGATTCCCGCCACACAACGGGCTGCTGCACCCAACATCACTGAATCACACGCTCCTGGAGCTCGCTGCTCGAAAAAATACTGCTTCAGGGAGAAGAACGTGCTGAAATAAATCCCTACACCTGGAATACAGCGCATGAACGACTGAAAACACACATACACAGAGAGAGAAAGAAAGAGATTTTTTTTTTTATAAACGCTCTATAAAAGAAAAGATAAATTAAGTGAATGAAGAAGGAGCAGTGCTGACCGGTGACACACCCTTCCACAGACCAAAAAGCTTTTCCTTCTGAACCACTGTGATGAACACACGCAGCATTCCCACCTTCCCACCACTGAGAGAGGGAGTGAGAAAGAATCAGATTATTCATGTACACTGTTAGTTAGATATATTACTATATTATATTATTTACAGTTTTTCAGAAAACAACAACTCTCAGTGATTCAGTGACATTTACAGTAGGAGTAATCAGAGAAATAACTAAATCGATGTAAGTCCGTTATAATGTGAGTGAGGACTAGAAGTCGACTGATTCACCGTTTCTGCTGATTAATCAGCACCGATTGTTGGAACTGTTGGGAAAAATCCATGCCTACAGTTTTTTTCAGCAGGTGTCTATTGCTGGAGCAGATAAGGACCGTTGTAATAATGAGAGCGGCCTCTAGAGGCAAATCACTGACACTACGGGTTGTTTGTTTTTACATGAGGCTGTGCACTGAACTGAGAACATTATATATTTATTATTTATATTTAATGATTTATATAATTATATTTATCATCAATTTATATGTTTCATATTTATTTTGCATTTTTAGTACTTTTTTTATCTATTTATTTTAATAATAAAGTTCAGTGCATATTTTACATGGTGTTTTTTTTATCCAGTATTCATTCTAAAAAGTACTGGTTGATCAATCGGTTATCAGAAAGTACTGATCCAATCAAACTATCGGCATCGGTAAACAGAGATCAGTCGACCTCTAGTCAGGACACTGTTGGGGTTCTGTGTACAGAGAATCATGACTCTGTGTGAAACAGGAGGGGTTTAAATCCATGCTGGTGAACTGGGCAAACACTTCTACTCAACTAGCCAGACCTTGTCATGAAGCAGCTTTCCTTCATATCTAGAACCTGTCAGGGGTTTTACATGGAGCGCTTGGTTCTTGGTACAGGAATCTATGTAGGTTCTTTAAAAGGTCACTGCATAATTAAGGGTTCTAAGCCTAGCAAAAGGGTTTTACTCAGAACATACAAATAGATCTGTAGAAGATCTACATAAATCCTTTAACAGTTGCCTCAGAAACACTCTCCAGCAATGTAACATAAAAAAGAGAACCATCATATAAACTATGCAGAACCATAAAACAGAGTTTGTGTTTATGAAAGGAGGATAAAGACGATAAGTACCCCTTAAAGTACCCCTTAAAGTACCCCCTTAAAGAAATTCTCAAGGTTCAGGAGATTTTAAAGATTCCACCACAGGAAGTGTGTGTGTGTGTGTGTGTGTGTGTGTCTGTGTGTGTGTGTGTGTGTGTGTGTGTGTGTGTTCTAACCCAGGTTGTTTGCTGTTCTGTTGAGTCTGCAGGCGTGTTTTTACCAGATCCAGCGGCTGGAACAGCAATGTGGAACAGGTTCCACTGAGAGAACCACACATGAACGCCTTCAACACCGGGTGAGCCTGCAGACACACACACCCACACACACACACACACACACACACACACACACACACACACACACACACACACACACACACACACACACAAAGGCAGTGATGTGAACCTCAGGCAGCAGTGAATGTGTTATTATATAAACTGATAGTTACTCCATCGCATTTGCATAATCACACACACCAAATAGAGAAACCTCTGATGTCTCCCTCTCACACACTCACACTCACACACACACTCACACACACACACACATACCTTGCTGTGTGGGTCATTATTCTCCTGCATCTTTCAGCCTCGACATCACAAACATTACACACATCACACACACACCTGTCTGTGCTCTCAAAGTGTTCCTTTTTCTTTTTTCTCTATCTCTCTCTCTCTCTCTTTTGTTTTTTCTCTCCCCCAGTGCCTCTTTTATCTACCCTTCTTCCTTATCCTCTGTCCGTTTGTCTTTCGTCTGAGTCTTCAGTACAGCTCTGTATGATTTCATCCTTAGCTTCTCTCTCCCTCTCAACACTCCCCCCACCCCCACCCCACCCCAACCCACACACACACACACACACACACACACACACACACACACACACACACACTCTTCTCTTTATATCTCTGTCTGTCACATTGTGTCTCCTCAAATTTCTGTGACTCATGTAATTGCTGCAGGACTCTGTGTGTGTGTGTGTGTGTGTGTCATCAGTTGCCATTTGGAGTTTAAATATTATATCCTGTGACAGTAGATCCAACATCATCATCAAAACTATATGCACATTTACACACACACACACACACACACACACACACACACACACACACACACACACACACACACACACACACTAGCTGCAATATTTGCAAAAAAGGTCACATGGTCATTATTTACAGACAATTTATACCAAGTTGAGTTTATTTTCCTATAAATTAAATAATTATAGTTTTTAAGTTATTTCTTTACTCTTCCACTCACCAGTGCAACATCCATAACTGATGATGATGATGAAGATGAAGGAGCAGTGTGGGATGGGGAGGAAGTGCTCAGCTCCCCCTGCTCTGATCTCACTGTGGCCGTTGTGTTGTTCCTCACAATGTAACCTTTGACCCTGTTAGAACAGAGAGTGTACAGTGTGAGGAGATGGTGTACGGTGTGAAGGTGTAGGGTGTGATGGTGTAGGGTGTGATGGTGTACGGGGTGAGATTTAGGTGTAGGGGGTGAGGTTTAGGTGTAGGGGGTGAAGGTGTACGGTGTTTGGTTTAGAGTGTGAAGTGTAGGTGTACTGGGTGAGGTTTAGGTGTAGGGGTGAAGGTGTAGGGTGTGAGGTTTAGGTGTACTGGGTGAGGTTTAGGTGTAGGGGTGAAGGTGTAGGGTGTGAGGTTTAGGTGTACTGGGTGAGGTTTAGGTCTACTGGGTGAGGTTTGGGTGAAGGGGTGAGGTGTAGGGTGTGAGGTTTAGGTGTAGAGTGTGAAGTTTAGGTGTAGTGGGTGACGTTTAGGTGTAGTGGGTGACGTTTAGGTGTACTGGGTGAAGTTTAGGTGTAGTGGGTGAGGTTTAGGTGTAGGGTGTGAAGGTGTACGGTGTTAGGTTTAGGTGTAGAGTGTGAAGTTTAGGTGTAGTGGGTGAGGTTTAGGTGTAGGGTGTGAAGTTTAGGTGTAGTGGGTGAGGTTTAGGTGTAGGGGGAGTGATTGTTTTTCAGAAGTCTGAGGTGATGTTAGAAGATTACAGAAGTCTGAGGTGATGTTAGAAGACGACAGAAACCTAAGTTGATGTTAGATTACAGAAGTCTGAGGTGATGTTTGAAGATGACAGAAGTCTGAGGTGATGTTAGAAGACAGAAGTCTGAGGTGATGTTAGAAGATTACAGAAGTCTGAGGTGATGTTAGAAGATTACAGAAGTCTGAGGTGATGTTAGAAGATGACAGAAGTCTGAGGTGATGTTTGAAGATTACAGAAGTCTGAGGTGATGTTTGAAGATTACAGAAGTCTGAGGTGATGTTAGAAGATTACAGAAACCTGAGGTGATGTTAGAAGACGACAGAAGTCTGAGGTGATGTTAGAAGACGACAGAAGTCTGAGGTGATGTTAGAAGTCTGAGGTGATGTTTGAAGATGACAGAAGTCTGAGGTGATCTTAGAAGACGACAGAAGTCTGAGGTGATGTTAGAAGACGACAGAAACCTAAATTGATGTTAGATTACAGAAGTCTGAGGTGATGTTAGAAGACGACAGAAGTCTGAGGTGATGTTTGAAGACGACAGAAGTCTGAGGTGATGTTTGAAGACGACAGAAGTCTGAGGTGATGTTTGAAGACGACAGAAGTCTGAGGTGATGTTTGAAGACGACAGAAGTCTGAGGTGATGTTAGAAGACGACAGAAGTCTGAGGTGATGTTAGAAGATGACAGAAGTTCCTCACTGTGTGAACTAAAACTGGTGAAATGAGATTAACAGAAGCTAAAGCTAACAGCTATGCGCGCTGAACTCTCTCACACACACACACACACACACACACACACACACACACACACACACACACACACACACCAATCTCTAATCCAAAATCTACATAGAGTTTAGAGTTAATTTGTATTTAAACCTGGAATAAAGTTCTCCTGCTCGATAACTCTGACACTCTCCACTGCGTAGAAGTCGCCGGTGTACATACTGCGCGTGCGCACACTTCAACACGCGCAACATGCGTCACACCGCCCCTTCTCTCAGGGTATCCTCCCTGTTCGGAACCGGTTTCAGGCGGATTCTTCCAGCTGAGGCGCGCACGCGCAAACACACACTGTCCAATTTAAAACGGTCTTTTTCTGCTGCGCTTTGAAGATACCGATCCAGTGCACTGCATCCAGCATTCAGAGAAAATGTATTAATATATAAATATTTACACCGTGTTCCGAATTATCATGTGCCACATTAAAGAAGGAGTTCAGTAACAAAACATTTTAGTTTTTAATTTAATTAATTTTCATGTGTTTAATTATTGCTCACATGATAGATCTCCAAAATAGCAATTTAATACTTCTACATGAACTCTTCTACAGGATTCTGGGTTTCTAATAGATTTTAGAAATGTTTAAAGACACAAATAAAAATAGTGTGATTGATTATTCATTGATTATTTAGCCGATTAAAATAATTCTGCAGAACTTGACACTTATTTTATTGAGACCCAGCGACTTTTTGCTCGAGAACTCAAAGTGAAACTATTATTGATACCATTTATTCACTTACAAAAGGCCCAATAATGACCAAGAGAGACAAATAACACTTTTGCTGAACATTTTAAAGGTTTATATCAGCCTAAAGATATACTACAGCTCAGTGTGGTTCAGCAGCATATATATATATATATATAGTTATAACTATAAATAAATAAATGTTCACATTTACAAAGTCACTTCTACATAGTGATGAGATTTTATAATGTTTATTAAATGTTACAGTTCAATTTTACTAGATTTTCTTCAAAATTACAGATTTTAATTACACATTTATTGCACTTTGTTAAACGTAAATTATTCACTTCTCAAATTTACACATGTAAAATTAGATAAGTGACTAATACTATCTGTTATATAATTTTTATTTTATGCATCACAGTAAGAGTGTTAATCCCACACCTCTAAACTACTGAACTTTTATTGGGAATAAAACAAACACTGCAAATTAAAACTCAAAGCAAAAGACAGGTGAGAAGACGAGTAAAGATAAAGACAGACGAGACACTTTAAATTCAGTCGTATCTTTAATCATCTTTGCTACAATAAAAAAATGCAAAAGTTCAGAAACGTGGTGTTAAAATCCCACTGCAGAGAAATCGCTGTTCTGGAACAGAAGCCCAGGCGTTGAGGGATGGAATAAAGCGAACACTGATGGAAATATAATGAATAAAGAGCAGTAGACAGTTTTAAAGCTCACAGAATCAGTAAAGAGACATGAGAGCATGTTCTCCAAATTCTCCATGATGGGTTCTATAAACAAAACAATTCTGAAGTGTTAAAAAAAAACCCACAAACATGAACAAAGCACAGCGTTTTACTCCATTAGCACATTAGCGTTAACGCATTTAGCATTAGCATACATTATCGAAAAGTGTGATTCAGACTAATCTGGCAACTCAGTGTAACTAAAGGAATACATGTGGAATATTTGTTACAACCTGGCAACCCTCAGTACCTCAACCCAGTGTATATAATATGAAAAATGATATCAGAAGTTTATCATCAAACCCGTTTACTCACAGCATGAACCTAATCTAACCTCAGTGAGCATTTCATTCATTTATCTGGTGATCAGAGTTATTAACAAATTAAATATCTAATAAGTGCAACACTGATGTGAAAATGTGAATCAGCACAAGGCTAATAAAGAGAAGCAGAAAAACACAGGAAAAAGTAAACAATGTGCTGAAAATGCAGAAAAACACTTTGGATCGATTTTATTGTTTTGTGAAAGAGCTGAACTCACTGCGCTTACATTAACAATCACGCCTGAGTAAATTGAATCCAGTTACAGGATTTCTGCTTGATCTGGCAACACGACGGTGAATACAGGAACATTATGTGATGTAAAATGATAAGGTCATTGATTAAAGGAGGAATAAAGGAGACACCCAGACGTCTTGAAGCAATCTGATTGGCTGTCAGTAACAGGTGTTACTCAGGTGTGGTCTCAGACGTCTCATCCATGTCCTCCTCACGGACCCCACGTCGCACGTTGAGGGTGAAATCACCACCACGCCTGCAAGTCAACAAAACACACACACTCAAACACCAGCAGGCTGAAATCAGACAGTACACGAGTGCAGGATTATTTGAGCTTGTAAAGCTGCAGGTGTTTCAGGACCTGAGTTTGCTCTTCAGCGTGCTGACTTCACGGTTCATGGCATCGCTGGCCTCTGTGGCATCCTCCAGCTCTCTCTGTAACTTCCTGCGGAAGGCGTTAGCACGTGTCGCTTCTTCCTCCGCCTCCTCCAACTGACGCTTCAGCTGCTTCATACGTGAGTTAGCCTTCTCCATCTACACACACACACACACACACACACACACAGTAGAAAATATTCATTACATTACATATAAAAGGAATAAATGGAGAGAAAACGTGAGCATGGGGGCGTCTCAGCTGCACATTCAACAGAAATATGATTCAGTTCTAATACTTGCTGCACCTCATTGTGATTAATCAATAATTACCTGAGGGTTGACTCACCTGGTCTTTAAACTGCTCACCGTTCCGTCTCTCGTCCTCTACCTGCAGCAGAACCTCCTTCAGTCTCTTCTCATTACGACGCATTGCCTTCGATGTTTGCTGTTTATCCCTGACAGTTTTATAATTACAATTTAATATAAATTTGGAGGAAGAAACTAATAATAAAAAATATATATTCACTGTGTGTGTGAGAGAGAGAGAGACGTACTTCGCCTCCTGCTCAAGCTGTTCCTCCAGCTGCAGGATTTTGGCCTCCAGGGCGGCGATAGTGGACTTAAACTTGGATTTAACGGAGCCTTCCAGCTCCTGCAGTTTGGCCTTCAGGTCTTTATTCTGTCTCTCCAGCTGCTGTCGAGCCGTCTCACTCTTCTGAGCCGCACTACGCTCGCCTGATAGTTCTGTGCTCAGGGTGTCCACCTAAAACACACACACACACACACACACACACACACACACACACACACACACTTACTACTGGCAGCATCTAACACACACCTGCAACAAAAATCTACTCCAAATTCTGCAGTGTTTTATTTCAGAATTAAAGATTTTAAGTTACCAAAATCTGAGTGTACACTTCATGTTTATTAAAACCCAGCCTGTGTGTGTGTGTGTGTGTGTGTGTGTGAGTGTGTACTCACTTGTCCATTGGCCTTCTTCAGCTGGTCATTAACAAGGTCGATGCTGCACTGTTCCTCATCGAGCTCCTCCTCGAGCTGAGCGATGCGAGCCTCCAGCCTCCGCTTCTCTTCATTCAGAGCAGACCTTGCGCACACACACACACACACACACACACACACACGTAAAGCAAAACGTTTCAGGAAGAACAAACAAAAAAAAGTTTCTCTTTGGTGACATTAAATATGAAAGTTACATCTTGGAGTTGCAGGCCGTCACTTCATCATGCATCTCATCTCTCTCCTGCTGGATCTGCTTCTTACTGCGATCAGCTGCAGACAGATCCTACAGAGTGATGGAGAGGGTGAGGATCCATCAGAGCTACATCCCACAAGGAGGCAGATGAACACAGGGCAAAGCAGATGGAGAGAAACAGAATGATATCAGACCTCATGTAGCTGCATGTTTTCAGCCTCCAAACTCTTGAGTTTGCGTTCGTTCTCTTTGGCGATGTTCAGTGCTGCATCTCTCGCCGCTTTGAGCTCATCAACATCCCTCAACTGATCCTTAACTTGTGCCTACACACACACACAGAGTTTGTAGGAGGTCTGTGCCACCCCAGGCCTTTGATAAGTGTGTGTGTGTGTGTGTGTGTGTGTGTGTAAAACCTGTAGTTTCTTCAGTTGTCTCAGTGCTTCATCTCGAGCTTTTACAGCCTGGTCAATTTGAGCCTCCAGGTCAGACAGGTCGAGCTCCAGCTTCTTCTTTGCTGCTAAAGCCACAGACCTCTGCTTCCTTTCATCCTCCAGCTCCACCTCCATCTCCCGCACCTACACACACACACACACACACACACACACACACACACACACGATCAGGCCCATAGGACATAGGATAGGATTCTCATGAATCACATGACCACTGTTTCACCTGTTTCATCAGCTGCTTCCTCTTCTCCTCTCCCTGCTCGTCTCGTCCCTGGAGATCTCGCTCGAACTGTGTCTTCAGGGCCTGCAGGTTTACTTCCAAACGCAGCTTAGCATCTTCAGTCAGCTGCAGCTCATCCTCCATCTCCTCCACCTGTAACTTCATCTCCTCCAACTGCTGCTCCATCGCTCGCTTAGCACGCTCCAGCTCATGCACCTACACACACACACACACACACACACACACACAATTCCAAAAGCTTCACCGTAATTCTACACGTTAAACTGCTAAGATACAGTAAGAACGCTGAGAGGAGCGGTGCCTACACTCTTGCCAACGTCATCTTTAGAAGATACAAGGTCCTCCATCTCAGTTTTGAGGAGTTTATTGGCTCGTTCCAGTTCGTTACGCTGCTCCTGTAGAACCTCTAGTTTTTGAGCCAGTGTCAGAGCCTTCGTCTCCTTCTCCCGAGCCTCAGCTTCTGCTCTGTCTCGCTCCTCACCGTACCTGGCTGAAATACTCTTCTCCTCGGCTAGCATCTACACACACGTTAAGAATATGCTCAGTTGACCAGACAGAAGAAGCACATCATTAAGTTCACTGACGTGAGAAGGTTCCGTTACCTGGTCAAATTTCTTCTGCTTCCTCTCGAGCTCTTGGACAATCTGCCGCAGGTGATCCTGACTCACCAACAAGTCGTCGAGCTCCTGCTGCAGCCGCACCTTCGTCTTTTCCAGCTTGTCGTAAGCAGCAGACTTCTCTTCCAGGGTCTGGTTTAGGTTCTCCATCTCTCTCTGCAGCTTCCTCTTCCCTTCTTCTGAAGCCTCCAGATTCACTGCTTCCTGTTCCAGTTTCTTTCTCAGCTCTGATAACTGTGTGGAGAAAACCCGAAAACAAGGTGAGGGGATGAGAAGGTGCATGAGAGGGAGGTGATTATGATCAGGACTGAGGTCACCTGTGTCTGAGACGACTGAAGCTGCTTCTCGACACTCCTCCTTCCCTCCTCTTCTTCATCCAGAAGCTCCTTCATCCGGTTCTGTTCATCCTCCAGCTGACGCAGGCGTGTGTTCAGAGCCAGTTTCTGACGCGTTTCCTCCTGCAGCAAAACCTGAAAACAAACCATCATGTCATTCCGAAATCCGTAATGATCAGAAGTCAATAGAGTGTGTGTGTGTGTGTGTGTGTGTGTGTGTGTGTTACCTGTGAATCCTGAAGCTGAGACTCTACAGATGAACAGTCTTTAGCAGCTTTGATGGATTTACTCTCCACCTCAGACAGAGTGCTGCTCAGACTCTCGAGCTCCATCTGAACACACAGTAATGAACGTGAGACATGGAGCAGGTTATAGACGGTTATAAAAGGTTCGTTATCTAATGATCAGATTACTGACCTGCATTTTGCTCATTTTGTCGGCCATTTCCTTCTTCTGTTTCTCGCTCTCGGTGTGTTTCAGTTGGAGCTCCTGCAGCTGAGCTTCAGCTTTTTTCCTGCGATGTTCAGAATCGTTTCTGCTCTGAGAGACCGACTGAAGTTCAATCTGCAGCTCATTGCGCTCGCTCTCCAAGGCGTGCTTCACTTTCTCCGTCGACGCCTTGTTCTGGAGGAGAGAAGAACCAGTGAGAAGGTGAGAGATGCAGACAGAAGCCATGGTGAGAGACAGCATGAGGGGGAGAGGGACACATGGAGAAACGTATTATTTTGTGTGTGTGTGTGGGGGGTGTTACCCTCTTGGCTTGCTCCAGTTGTTCATTAAGCTCTTCAAAAGCCTGTGTGTGTTTTTGTCGCATCTCAGTTAGGAGCTGCTCATGACTCTGAACTTCATCCTCCAGAGTTTTCTTCAACTGAGCTACTTCAGATTCTCGTTTAGCTCTGTGTGAACACACACACACACACACACACACACACACACACACACACTTATCCTATATAGCAGTGGATCTCAAACTTTTTCTGCCATTCCCACTTTAGAGGAGGTGGATCTTTAAGCCCCACCTGCCCTCAATCACCTTAAATGGTAAAGAAATACATCAAAATGTATAATTTACTGAAATCAAGTTCTAAATAACGTGTAGTTCATAAATAGAGAAGATAAAAGTTGTGTTTGGTTCCGCTGATGTGGGTTTAAATTTACTTAATTTAATTACCTAAATTTGTGTGGTTGCTTTGAGTGTAGGAACTTTATTTTTAATAGAGAAAATTATAAATGAACAATTTTTTTTTTATAAATCCAGTGCTTTCATCCACCAGTCATGTCTTTATTCCCCACTAGAGGGCAGCACCTCACACTTGGCCATGTTCACACAACACAAATACATTTTTTTATTAATTTCTTCAAGGAATCAGGAATTACTGCTCGATATTAAAATAGATAACAAGAAATATACTCAAAGAAGAGTAGCTTTTTTTGTTCTTTAGAAAATCATCGAAATGATCATAAAGATTCAGGAAACAACAAACGAATAGGGCCTTCAATAAAATAATGGGCTCTTTAAACAAGAGGTTCATCATAAACCGGAGCAAATACAGGTGTTTTTCATAAACCTCTAGATAACGAGTTGCAGGCAGACTCCTGCTTAGCGTCACTGGATCTTCCTTCGCTATCAGAAGTGGGAAATTACGATTAGAGGGAGGAGTTAAAAGTAGCTGTGATTAAAATTAAACAAATCCCCAGGAGCAGATGTTTAGTCTGAGGATAAACCAGTGTTCGATCACTTGGCTCCAGTTTTGTTAAAAGTATTTCACTCGTTCTTTGTGCTTTATTTATAAAGCCTGTGAGTCGGTGGCTTGGGCAAAAACAATCAACAATTTGCGGTGTGGAAAACACAAACGAGCGCTTTATTCAGATGATTTATTAATACTTTTATATGCCAACCTACAAAATCTCTTCCAGTATTGTTCCACATCTAAGAAGGATATGAGACAACATCTGGTCCAAAACAAATTGGAATGAGGTACAGATTGAAATGGAATGAAAAAAGCCTATTAAGTCCTCAGAAGTAGATTTAATCAGGAGACTACAGTTACTGAACCCTTTATCTAAAGAGTGAAGTGGATCTACTCAGACGGAACCGCATTCATTTGTATTCTGTAAATTTGACTTCATGAGGATGAATTTTCTCCAAAAGCTCCAGTTTCTTTTCCAGACACGTCTGATGAACAGATCAACCCGTAATTCAGAGAATTGGAAAAGTTAATATTGAGATTTTTATCGAAGTGAAAACCCCAGAATTAGATTCAAGACATTAAGTAAAGGAAAGTGTGGATTCTGCTTCCTGTTTACTTTATTATTATTATTATTATTATTATTATTATTATTATTATTATTATTGTGCAGCTCAACTAAGACGATGAATTTGCTGGAATTGAACATCAGCAGGATGAATAGAAATCGAGTGATTAAAGAAAAGATTTGGGTTTAATTAATACGATTTTTATAGAAGTTGATTTGAATATTAGAAACCAGTGAAACAGGAACAACGTTTTCGTCGCAGTAATTTAAGATGAATTGCACAATGTGATTATTTCTAACAGCGTAGTGGAGATCACTCTACGTGTGAGAAATGACACTGGTCCATTCAGATGTTTGTGTGGATGAGAACTTTTGGGAAGCGGAATGTTTAGACGGATTTGTGTAGCCTTGAGAACCAGTGATCTACAGATTATTTCACTGTTCGCAGGTGGACACATTTGCAGTTCTGTGATCAGCATGATTTATGTCTGCACCTGAGCTCCTGCTGAGCAGCAGTTGAGTCCAGAGTGTCCTCCAGTTCACTTTTCAGTGCCTCTAGTTCCTCGCTCAGATCCCTCCTGTGCTTTTCAGCTTTATTTCTGGACGCTTTCTCCAGTTCCAGGTCCTCCTGAAGTTCTGTAACTTGAGCCTCCAGTTCCCTCACTCTCTTCTGCGCGGCGTTTTTTAAGGACGTTTCCTGCTCGATCCTGTAGGGGGTGACAGAGAACAAATGTAGCCAACCAGCTCACCATAGCAAAGTAAAGAACATCAGTTCCTGAAGGAAAAAGTCTGGAAGAGAATTAAATCTCCAGAAATCACAAGTGAAGCAAACAGCCAATCAGAAGTCAGTGCACCTGGCCAGAGCAGCCTGTAACTCCTCCTCTTTTTTGGCAAGCTGTGCTCGAAGTTCAGCAATCTGAGCTCGAAGGTCAGCGAGGTGATCATTGAGCTCAGTGGTGTCACCTTCCAACTTCCTTCGGTTCTTCTCCAGTTCCTGTCGAGTCTTCTCCTCCTTCTTCAGACGCTCTGCACTCAGAGAGAAAGCATAAGTGAGATTTAATAAAATCATGCATCATGAGGTGGATCAGATGGTCTGAGATCTTCTCACCTTCCAGGTCTGTGATCATGGCCTCATGTTTGTTTTTGAGTTTCTGTAAGCTCTTTGATTTCTCCTCCTCCTCTGCCAGGTTAGAGCTGAACTCAGAGATCCTGTCCTCCATCTGCTTCTTCTCCTTGAGGAGTTTGGAGTTCTGGTCATCCAGCAACATGAGCTCCTCCTCCAGCTTCTTCAGCTTGGAGTCTGTGGTCACCTTCTCCAGCTGCAGTTTCTGCCGAGCCCCTTCCTCCTCATCCAGCTGCTGCTCCAAATCCTGACCACACACACACACACACACACACACACACACCCCGAGTTCTGGTCATTAGGATTTCTCTACCCTCACCTTTCTCCTGCAAGGTGTTCAAACTCTCTCAGCCCCTTGTCTCCATCTCACCGTGATGTTCTGCTGCATCTTCTTCTTCTCCTTCTGCAGGTGAGTGACACGCTCCTCTTCCTCCTCTACACGAGACTCCAGGTCGTAGGATCTCCTCCAGTTCTTTCTGCCGAGCCTCCAGACGAGCTCTCATCTCCTCTGCCTCTGCACACAGCTCAGTCTCCGCCTGCAGCTGCTCCTGTAGAGCCTGCTTCTCCATGCTCAGCTGAGGGACACCAATCCAGAACACATCACAGATTACA
>NC_060884.1:275000-277500 GCF_014805685.1 Silurus meridionalis | reverse complement strand
ACATCTGATCTGCTGGATGTCTGAGAGGAAGTGATGCTTACGTGCACAGGATGGACTGATCCTCCCGATCTGCAGGACGGAGAGACCAATAACAGATCTTTTATAGATACCATTCATCAGATTCCCTGGGGTGTGTGTGTGTGTGTGTGTGTGTGTGTGTGACCTTGCATCATGCTCCGGTATGCAGTGTCTGTAATGGCGTAGATGTGAGGAGGCATCTCGTGTCTCTTCTTTCCCCTGTACATGTCGACGATCTCCTCAGAGTAGATGGGCAGGTGTTTATACGGGTTGATGACCACACAGAACAGCCCAGAGTACGTCTACACACACACACACACACACACACACACAAAAACAATTATAGCACACAGAGGTCAGTGTGTGTGTGTGTGTGTGTGTGTGTGTGTGTGTATTTACATAGATTAGTCCGGAGTAGTATCTCTCTTTGAGGTTGTGGAGAACAGACGCCTCGTTGAGGCAGGTGAGCTCTGCCATGTCCTCCACCTTGTTGAACTTGGGTGGGTTCATCTTCTGGATGTCGTCTTTGCTCACTTTGATCTTTTTCCCAGAATCGCTGAGCTCCACGATGCACTCGTCCCCTTTCTCCTCTATAACTGAGCCCGACTCGAAGCCCACTTTCTCAGACGGAACCCAGATGAGCTTTTTGGAGGCCCAGTCGGCCTGCGCCAGGGGGTCGGTGATCGCACTGCGGTCTCCATACAGGAAACGCTCTGCCTCAGACATGATGACTGACTACACGGAGACACAATCAGACATCATTCACAGATGAGTTTTAGACATGGCTGTGTCCTAAACCACACACTACTGTTCAAACAAAACTTCTTTAAAAAAATAAATAAATAAATAATAGAAGTTTTAAACTGATTTTTAATTGGACATGATGAAAGTGGGTGGGGTTATGCTAATTAGCTTTCCAACCTAATTAAGTGTCCACGTCTGTCTGGCTGCAGGCAGCAAGGGACAGTCCGAGTCGAGTCTGATCTAAAGTTCCAATATTAAAGCAATGAGCTAGCATTAACTAGCTTAGCGTAACCCTAGGAGAGAAGAGATTTAGCATTACACAAAAATCATTAAAAGCTGCATCCCAAACCACACTATAGTGTACTACATATTCAAAGTACAAAACAATCTGTACACCTGATAAAGTAAAATTTGGGACACTGCCCTAAAGGTATAAATTCCACACGTTCCCATTCTGTTGCAACGTTTCCTCCTGATCCATCTAATCTAACGTCTGCGTATCAAATCCACAGCAGAGATTAAGAGTAAGACTCCGAAGTGTTCACTCTCAGGTGTAAAATTCCTCAACGAGTCCGAACAGAAAGTAGGAAAAAGTCGGAGAATGGACCACACCCAGGACACGGCCGTGTCTCACACACAACATTCCTCAGGAACCCTGTGTGTGTGTGTGTGTGTGTGTGTGTGTGTGTGTGTGTGTGTGTGTGTTTTAGGAAGTTCACTATACCAATTAACACGTCTCTTAAATGCAACAAAAATATTTTAGTCCTTAACTTTCAGAAGACCAGAAGAAGTTTCAGAAGACCAGTCTGAGATGCTGCGTGAGCATCGCTCAGTTACTGATTAGCATCAAATATTAGCACTGCACATTAGTGTCCCAAATTACAGCTTTAAATATAAGCTTCTGTAGATTACAGTGCATGATGGGTAATCCACTGGAACTCTGCATGGGGTGTGTGTGTGTGTGTGTGTGTGTGTGTGTGTGTGTGTGTGTGTGTGTGTGACCAAGCAATAGTGACATGATGAATTAGCATGTAGGAGTGAGGCAGATAGGAGTTTGTTTAAAGGACAAACAGGAAGTTGCTGCATGGCATTAAACAGATGTGGAGAGATTACCCACACACACACACACACACACACACACACACACACACACACAGTAATAATGTGCACATAATTGTGCAAGTCCGTTGTGAAACTTCCTGAGGTTATGGTGGAATACAGTAGAAAACAAGCTTTAAGCAAACAAGTACAAATAATGTTGATTTAAGAGCAGTTAAATCACTGAATCTCCGACTCCACCTGCACGATCAGCACTTTAACCAGGATCAGCAGCAGATACGCTAACAGCATTAGCATGCTTACATTAGTAGTGTATATATGTATATTTGTCCTCAGCAGGATGTTCACACTCACATTAGCATCAACATTCTACCTTCAGCTAGTGGGTGGATTTATGCATGTTAAATTGTTAACAGAAACAGGAAGTGACATCAAATGATTTCTTCTGAAAATTCAACTCTGTGAAATGAGAAGCGAATTTTCATTTATTACATCATTCATGCACAAAAACTCTCATTCCTCTTTCACTACAGGGGTTTAGGACACAACCCAGACTCTGTGTCTATGAGAGAGAGAGAGCGAGAAAGAGAGAGAGAGAGAGAGAGCCAGAGACAGGGGAAGAGAGAGAGAAAAACAGGGAAGAGAGAGAGGAAAACAGGGGAGAGAGACAGGGGAGAGA
>NC_060884.1:265000-270000 GCF_014805685.1 Silurus meridionalis | reverse complement strand
ACAAACACACACACACTCACGCACAAACACACACACACTCACGCACAAACACACACACATGCACACACTCACGCACAAACACACACACACTCACGCACACACACACTCGCTACAATTCCCACCTCTAATATACAAAATATGTCCAAAAGTATGTGCACCCCTACGCTCTAAGCATGTGAGTGTGTTGACGGTCTCATTCCAGATGTTTTCTCTTCTTCCTTTTATTATGAGCTCCACATTTCTGGGAAGGATCTTCACCAGACTTTGGGGTGTGGTGTGGGGATGAGGATCAGATACAGATTCAGATACAAGAGCATTAGTGATATCAGACCTAGTAAAGAGATCAGACTGTGATTCAGTCAGTGTTTCAGTTACACCACTAAGGGGCATTTAGTGTTATTATTATTATTTTAATTCTTCTTCTTCTTCTTCTTCTTCTTCTTATTATTATTATTATTATTATAAAATTGCCAGACTGTATCGAATTACATTTCTTTATTTTTGTAACGTTTATAAAAACAGAGACAGCAGCTACATCATACATCATCTACATGATCATAATCGACCACAAACGAGTTCACAACACACACACACACACACACACACACACACACACAGTAAAACATTGCAGATAAACATTATAAATATATTTATATTCCTGTCAGAGCTGCATATCTGTGGATTCTATATGAAATAAAGGTAAATTTGGTTTTAATGAATAAATATACAGATTTAACTCTTTACAATGTTCAGTTGTATGTTCATATTAATCTATTTTATTTTATTTTCTCTCTCACAGGAATACACCTGCTGTGTGGTTTTATTCTTTATTTAATTCTATTTATAATTTCAAGCTTTAAACATCTGTTTTATTTTTATTCCATAGAATAAATAATGATATCACTTTATATTTATTTCTCTCACTGGAATGTTTATGTTGATAATTAGAGTAGAGTTTGTGAACGTTTCTGTGATATAGTGTGATACAGTGGATTTTGAGCCTGAGGTGAATGTTGTAGAATTTTGAGGTGATCTCAGTAAACCATCAGGAGATGTGCAGGACCAAACCCACGTCACTGCTCAGGTTTATTTCTGATGATCAGCTGAAACAGGAATACAAGGAAAATTTTTTTTAAAATTAGCTCTTATTCACTACAAAAAATAAAGGATTTTTAAAATATTTTATACTTTACAGTTAATACACACAGAAAAAACAACCAAGTGATGATTCATTATCTTATTCTATATACATTTTACTTTTATACATTTTATTTTGTTTATTTAAAAAATCCTTCTTTTTCTTTATTAGTTTCAGACTTATTTTATCTGTAAGTAAAATAATGTTAATTTATTATTTAATTTATTATTTTTTTATTTTAAAGGGGTCAAAGGTCACGTTCTGAGAGTAAACATGCTTGTGTAAAGGAAATGAAATAAACACAGGGGATTAAATGTAAAGAAGAAAAAAATAGAAATGATGATGATGGTGGTGACTAACAGGAGCTTCACCCTGCTACAGTCCTGCTCTTTATTCTTTCCCCTTAATTGAGTTTAAATTTTACATTCATATTAAAGAGTGAATCAGTTCTTTAATGTAAATAAGATCATTATTGAAAATATTTAACACCTGACTTACGGGTCCGTCTCAAATCTTGTATCTCTAGTGCACTAGGTCATTTTTGTGTCCACTCTGTGAGACTTGGTGAGATAAAGTGCACTACTGATTGTCTGATTGTTTGAAGGGAGTCTTTCTGGGATCATTAATGAAATGTATGAATACGGTATGAGGAGGATTTTAGGTGTGGGCGGGACTATGCAAGGTATGGGCGGGGCTATGCACAGGTAGCGTAATAGGTGAGTGGAGGTTTACACTGCACTGGTAAGGGGGCGACGGGATTGGACGAGAACATCAGGAGGGGCGGAGAGTAAATAATGCTGATCGTCATGTGGCACCTGAGAACGAAACGCCTGAAACCTGCAAAAAGAGAGAGATTAAGAGAGAGAGAGAGAGAGAGAGAGAGAGAGATGTTATAACATGTTTAAACATCAGAAAGTAAAACTAATTTCAGCAGGACAATACAGGGAGGGAGGGAGGGAGGGAGGGGCGGGGCAGGACAAGAGAGTACTGAATGCGTGTGGGTGCAGATTTCTAACCCATTCCACTTACATTCCCATTCAATTACAGCAGCACACCCAGCCCCGCCCACACCCAGTCCCGCCGCCACCACACCTTGCCCCGCCCACACCACCGCCCATGCTACACTTAGCCCCACCCACCCCACACCGAGTATCACTCATTTAATAACACTTGGCTTCACCTACAACACACTCAGCCCTGCCCATGCCACACTTAACCCCACCCACAATACACTACAACACACCCACACTGCACTCAGCCCTGCCCATGCCACACTTAACCCCGCCCACAATACACTACAACACACCCACACTGCACTCAGCCCTGCCCATGCCACACTTAACCCCGCCCACAATACACTACAAGACATCCACACTGCACTTAGCCCTGCCCATGCCACACTTAACCCCGCCCACAATACACTACAACACACCCACACTGCACTCAGCCCTGCCCATGCCACACTTAACCCTGCCCACAATACACTCAAACACACTCACACTGCCCTTAGCCCTGCCCATTCTATACTTAGCCCCACCCACAATACACTCCAACCCGCACACACTACACTCATCCCTGCCCACACTAAACCCCCTTACCTGAAGGTCACTTAACTTTTCAAGTGGACTCTCCACACTGGGCATGGTGATGGAGGGAAGTTCAGATGGAGGTGGAGGTGGAGGTGGAGGTGGGAGGGGTAGAGCAGGTGTTGGTTTTGGGGGCAACTTCTGCTGAAAATTATTAATCACACATATCACCTGCATAGAGACAAAGAGAACGAGAGAGATTCACATTTCTACACTGATCCAATAAGAACAACATGAGTGTTAAACCAGCAGAGATGGTTCCTTACCAGAAATGATGCAATAGCGCCCCCTGTGATGTAACCTGCCAGAACATCAGACCAGTGGTTTCGGTACTCTGCCACTCTGACCACGCCCACCATGACAGCCAATGAGATGACAGCAAGGCTCAGAGCAGGTGTGGCTAAACGCGTACCTTTAGTTTTGCATGCCAAGGTGATGTACATCTGAGAAAATAAATGTAGTTTTAGAGAGAAACTCTTCAATAATCTCTCACATTATCTTTCAACAAGCAGCAGCAACATCTACCACCACATGAGCCATGAGTTTGACCTCTACACTTACAGGTATTAAAGCTAGGGAGGTCCTCCTGCCATAAGTGTATTTCTCTTATAGAATGGCTCTATCACTTCTGCACTTGGCATTTGTTGGTTTTCCATCTGATGTTAAAGTGATGTTGATGTTTACACAGTTGAAACCGGTTAAAGAAACGTAATTTAAATAGCTCTGTTATTAATCTGGGTTTCAGGAGGTCTGTCTTGAGTAGAATATTCTCAGGATGATCCATTCCTGACTGGTCAGATCCACAACAGCACTTCATTAGCTCGGGATGTGCAATGGATAAATGAAGGGTTGTTGAGACAGAGAATATGGAGAGAGGATTCTGCACGGTGAACTGATCTGGGAGAAGTTTGGTGAAGTTCATGCTGTGGCTGTTTCTGAAAGGTTCTTCCTGGCTCACCAGTGCAGAATGCTCCTGCTCCCCAACTGGACACCAGGTCAGCTCAAACCACAAGATGTTAAAGTACACTGTTATTTGTTGGCCAGAGATTCTGATTTACCAGACAAAATGTATATGCCAGAATGAACATAGCACAGAATGAGAAACAAGACATCTCCATCCATCCATTCCTTGTTGGAAGAACATGGCACACACACACACACACACACACACACACACACACACACACACACCCTGGTAATTAGGGTGATAGAGTGTGTTGTGGTGCATTGTGGGTAATGTCTCACAGCAGTGTAGACGGCGCAGTAGGTGCTCAGTGCTGTGTCTTTAGAAGGAAAGGACTTGCGTGCGGAGGTGATGATGGAGGGATTCCCCCGACACGCCCTCCTCTCACTAATATACTGCAGTGAAGACTTGCAGCCCAGAGCCGTGTAGTTTGGACGACAAACAGACAGGAAGTGAGGCGCCTGACTTCCTGTCACCACCTGACCCGCGTTGGCAAAAATGGTGGTGACAAACAGGCCAAAGGAGTAAATGCCTGAATGGATGGAGGGATAGGAAGAAATGTAAGAGGATCAGCCAATCAGAAGGCTGGATAACATTTCTCATTAATGTGTAAATGCAGAAGGTGTGTATTTTACCCAGGAATCGAACAAGACGCCGCAGCATGGGACTGAAATAACAGCAGTCTGCAGTGACGATAGTTTTCTCCTGAGGAGACTCGGGCTTGGAGAAAAATGCTGCCAACTCGCCGACTAGGATCTGCAGGAGAAAACACACAGGGAACACGTTCCAGATCTACAGCGGGGATCAGGCGACTCTGAAAAACTCCTGAGCTACAAGCTAATAAACACTAGCAGGATTTTTTTGTTGGCACACTAATGAAGGATATATAAATCTTCACCGTGATGGTGGGAATGGCTGTGACGAGTGAGTAGACGAGTGCAGGAGGAGCTCGACTCGACTCCTCAGGTCCAGGGTAGGGGCGAGAGAAGGTCCGGTCAAAGCAGAAGAAGCCTCGCAGGTGGACCGGGAAGGTGTCTGTGTACTCGAAATAATACGCCAGTAACACCACGGCCGACATGATGACCAACTACACACACACACACACACACACACACACACACACACACACACACACACACACACACACACACACAGTCAGTGTGATAAAAAGCTAACACAGAGAGAGTGAAGAAGATGAAGATGTTCAAAGGAAATGATGTGAAAGCAAAGATAAAAGAGCCACAGAGAAGTGTGTCAAAGCTCTGATGAAGAGAGAGAGAGAGAGAGAGAGAGAGAGAGAGAGGGGGTGACC
>NC_060884.1:237500-242500 GCF_014805685.1 Silurus meridionalis | reverse complement strand
ACTACATCTGCATTACACAACACATCTGTATTACACTACACATCTGCATTACACTACACATCTGCATTACACTACACATCTGCACTACACTACACGTCTGCATTACACAACACATCTGCATTACACTACATCTGCATTACACAACACATCTGTATTACACTACACATCTGCATTACACTACATCTGCACTACACTACACGTCTGCACTACACTACACGCCTGCATTACACAACACTGTACACTACACTACATCTGCATTACACTACACATCTGCATTACACAACACTGTACACTACACTACACATCTGCATTACACTACACATCTGCATTACAGAACACATCTGCATTACACTACACCTGCATTACAATACACACCTGCATTACACAACACATCTGCATTACACTACATCTGCACTACACTACATCTGCATTACACTACACAAAGATTTAACACTCTTTTCTCTCGTTCACTCTCCATTCCTCTGTCTGTATTTCTCCAGCCTTTCCTTTAACACTGCTTCACATGGTAAGACTCGTTTACTGCCTTGTTTATCAAACTCATTAAACTCACTACAACTGCACAAAACATCAACGAGTAACTAACTAGCACAACACTGTACACTACACTACACATCTGCATTACACAACACTGTACACTACACTACACATCTGCATTACACTACATCTGCATTACAGAACACATCTGCATTACACAACACTGTACACTACACTACACATCTGCATTACACTACACATCTGCATTACACAACACTGTACACTACACTACATCTGCATTACACAACACTGTACACTACACTACACATCTGCATTACACTACACATCTGCATTACAGAACACATCTGCATTACACAACACTGTACACTACTACACATCTGCATTACACTACACATCTGCATTACACAACACTGTACACTACACTACACATCTGCATTACACTACACATCTGCATTACACAACACATCTGCATTACACAAGACTGTACACTACTACACATCTGCATTACACTACATCTGCATTACACAAGACTGTACACTACACTACATCTGCATTACACTACATCTGCATTACACAACACATCTGCATTACACAACACTGTACACTACACACATCTGCATTACACTACATCTGCATTACACTACACATCTGCATTACACAACACTGTACTACACTACACATCTGCATTACACTACATCTGCATTACACAACACATCTGCATTACACAACACTGTACACTACACTACACATCTGCATTACACTACACTACACATCTGCATTACACAACACTGTACACTACACTACACATCTGCATTACACTACACACCTGCATTACACTACACCTGCATTACACAACACATCTGCATTACACTACACATCTGCATTACACTACACATCTGCACTACACTACACGTCTGCATTACACAACACTGTACACTACACTACACATCTGCATTACACTACACATCTGCATTACACAACACTGTACACTACACTACACATCTGCATTACAATACACATCTGCATTACAGAACACATCTGCATTACACTACACACCTGCATTACACAAAACACCTGCATTACTACACACCTGCATTACACAACACATCTGCATTACACAACACATCTGCATTACACTACACATCTGCATTACACTACACATCTTCACTACACTACTTACCTGCATTACACAACACACCTGCATTACACTACACACCTGCATTACACAACACATCTGTATTACACTACACATCTGCATTACACAACACATCTGTATTACACTACACATCTGCATTACACTACACATCTGAATTACACTACACATCTGCACTACACTACACGTCTGCATTACACTACACATCTGCATTACACAACACACCTGCATTACACTACACACCTGAATTACACTACACATCTGCATTACACTACACACCTGCATTACACTACACATCTGCATTACACAACACATCTGTATTACACTACACATCTGCATTACACTACACATCTGCATTACACTACACATCTGCACTACACTACACGTCTGCATTACACAACACATCTGCATTACACTACACATCTGCATTACACAACACATCTGTATTACACTACACATCTGCATTACACTACACATCTGCACTACACTACACGTCTGCACTACACTACACGTCTGCATTACACAACACTGTACACTACACTACACATCTGCATTACACTACACATCTGCATTACACAACACTGTACACTACACTACACATCTGCATTACACTACACATCTGCATTACAGAACACATCTGCATTACACTACACACCTGCATTACAATACACACCTGCATTACACAACACATCTGCATTACACAACACATCTGCACTACACTACACATCTGCATTACACTACACATCTGCATTACACTACACATCTGCACTACACTACACATCTGTTTTACACTAAACATTATGTCCTAAATCAAACCCGCTCACTACATGTGCAGTGTGGAGAATATTGTTGTTCTTTGGTGAATTACGTTGAGTATGAATCTGCCACATGGGGCCAGTAGGTGCTAAGTGTCGGGTGAAGGGTGCATGGAGTGGTTTAGGACATGTCACTGATTTCGGTCTGGTTTCTGCTCCACAGGAAGTTCAGAGAACGGAGAGGAGAAAAGTGCAAAACCTTCACATGACACGTCTCTCACAAACGGCACTGCACAGGGCGAGGAATCCCACAATGCACCTCTTCAGCATGTCACTGATGTCAACACGGGGGCGGAAACTCTTCTGTTCTTGGGTTATGTGGAGGCGGAGCCTGGGCAGGGTTTGTGTGAAGATGCTGATGATGTCAGTGAGGTGATTCATGCAGAGAGAGTGATAATCATGGAGGAAGGAGAGGAAGTGACTGAGGAGTTGCAGGACACACAAGTTAAGAAAGTAGAAGAGGAAGAACGAGAGGAAGAGAGAGAAGAAGAAGAGGCATATGAAGAAAAAGGTGGAGAGGAAAAAGGAGATGAGGAAACAAAGGAAAAAAAAGAAGAAATAGAGGATGAACAAGAGGAAGAACAGGAGGAAGGAGGAGAGGAGGAACGAGAGGAGGCGAATGATGCAGATTTTCAGAATCATTTAGAGTCTGGAGAATTGAATGCTGTAGAAGAAGAAAAACGAAACACAGGTGTTGATTTATTAAATGAAGACAGTAGAGTAAACCTGCACACACACACTGATGAGGAGATAAGTGTAAAGACCGACGCTGACACCGACACAAACCCAAACACAGACTCCAGATCAGCTTTAAACACAGGATTCAAACCAGATGCAGATCCAGCTGCTGAAACACTCCCACCATCTCTCTCTGAATCCTCAGAGTGTGCTGTCTCTCCTACACAGACGGCTTCAGGCCTGAATCAGAACACTGCTCAGAAATACCCAGAGCTCAATTCATCCTCCGCTAACACTGCAGCGCAGTTCCACGAAATACCACTGGGTACAGTGGAGGAGGAGCCTCTATTGGCTGCTAAAGCAGAACCACTAAGTGACGCAGGGAACCCCAATCGAGGTGAGGGGGCAAAGACCACGACCTGCCGGTGCTGCACAGTCATGTAATGGTTTTCATGTGACCTCCACAGTCATGTGACCTTCAGGGTCCTGCACCATGTTGAACGTTCAAATCACAAATCCACACTGAGAGGAGATAAAACCTAGCAGTGTGGAATTTTAGTTCCTCTACAGACACTTGATCATCATCCAGATTCATACTGCGTGAAGTTTCCATCAAAGAGACACAATCAGACATGAATCAGATGCGTTTATTTACTCAAAGGTCTAAACATCAGCTAATCTAATCAAACGCCGGCTCCTGGATGAGGCCGTGTTTATACATCAGATCTCTGGATGATTATTAAGTAGGACAAAAAATGTTTAGTGATGTACCTCCTCACTGTCTGAGGGCTCTGATACTCACATCTGATTGGATCAAATCGGAGTCGTAGCTGATTAGGACCTGATCGGATTCTTTTTTTTTTTCATGTTAAAAATGAACGTGTTTATGATTTTTTTTCTTTAATGATCAGAACTACACAGAACTGGTGTCCATGGTTTCTCACTTTCTTCTCCCACTGAACTGGAGTGAAAATAACAGTGTTTTGGTGCAGCAGCTGAAGATCTCCAGCTGCAGTGCGCCCCCTGCTGTTCATCTCAGGACTTATCACTGAGATCAACACTTAGAGTGAAGGAAATTCAGCTCTTTCTTAACATTTACACATTTATACAGATATACATTTATATAGATAATCCCAAACACTTTAAACACTCACAGCCCCATTCATGTTTCACTCACCCTCCTCTAATTGGCTATTGGTGTCCTTCTCTCAGCCAATCAGAGCGCAGAGTATACACGGGCGTCTTCTTCATGTTGTCATTTTTGTTGTGTTATTTTGCAGTGTTTTTAATGTTACACTGTAGAAAGGTTTCAGTCTCTTCAGTGTTTTCTGATTTTTATTAAATATACATTTATTATCACTTCATTATTGTCTGATTGTTTATTAATGTGGAAAGAAATCCAATTAGAACAAGTTTAATATAACCACACTGTGTGTGTGTGTGTGTGTGTGTGTGTGTGTGTGTGTGTGTGTGTGTGTGTGTGTGTGTGTGTAGTGCAGTTAGAGGAAATTAATCACATTGTAAATGTGCACTAAGCAGCAGAAATGATTTGAGGAACCCGCTGGAAAAAAAGAAGATGGATTTTACACTTTATTTAATGAAGTAAAGTTTTTTTGTTTAAAAACATATTGATGTCCAATTAACCAAGAAAATTTAGATGTCTCCAGAACTCCAAGTTTCTATCAGAAGCTCAGAATCAGAGGAGATGACCAGCAGGGGGCGCATGAGGCTTCCGTTCCGGCTCAGAACCAGGAAGTGGAACAGGTGTGGAAATGAGCTCCTCCCTTAGAAACTGTTGCCTAAGAAGCAGCCAATGAGAATCCTGGAAACCTGAGCTG
>NC_060884.1:225000-230000 GCF_014805685.1 Silurus meridionalis | reverse complement strand
GTGTAGGGTATAAGAACAGGGTGTAGGAATAGGAACAGGGTGTAGGGTATAAGAACAGGGTGTAGGAATAGGAACAGGGTGTAGGAATAGGAACAGGGTGTAGGGTATAGGAACAGGGTGTAGGGTATAAGAACAGGGTGTAGGGAATAGGAACAGGGTGTAGGGTATAAGAACAGGGTGTAGGGAATAGGAACAGGGTGTAGGGTATACGAACAGGGTGTAGGGTATAAGAACAGGGTGTAGGGAATAGGAACAGAGTGTAGGGTATAAGAACAGGGTGTAGGGTATAAGAACAGGGTGTATCTAATAGGAACAGGGTGTAGGGTATAAGAACAGGGTGTAGGGAATAGGAACAGGGTGTAGGGAATAGGAACAGGGTGTAGGGAATAGGAACAGTGTGTAGGGTATAAGAACAGGGTGTAGGGAATAGGAACAGGGTGTAGGGTATAAGAACAGGGTGTAGGGTATAAGAACAGGGTGTAGGTATAAGAACAGGGTGTAGGGTATAAGAACAGGGTGTAGGGAATAGGAACAGGGTGTAGGGTATAAGAACAGGGTGTAGGGTATAGGAACAGGGTGTAGGGTATAAGAACAGGGTGTAGGGTATAAGAACAGGGTGTAGGGTATAAGAACAGGGTGTAGGGTATAAGAACAGGGTGTAGGGAATAGGAACAGTGTGTAGGGTATAAGAACAGGGTGTAGGGAATAGGAACAGGGTGTAGGGTATAAGAACAGGGTGTAGGGAATAGGAACAGGGTGTAGGGAATAGGAACAGTGTGTAGGGTATAAGAACAGGGTGTAGGGAATAGGAACAGGGTGTAGGGTATAGGAACAGGAAATCAAGTCAAGTCAAGTAGGGAGTAGAGTAGGGAGTAGAGTTGGATTGGGACAGTGCCAGTGGTTACCGTGGAGCCCGTGCTGACTCTCTGCAATGTGAGATCTGAGAAACAAAACAACACAAAAATCATGCAACATCCAACAAAATGGGACAGACACCGTGTTCTAATCAGGATAAAGTTCCCTAGATAAGAAACATTAGTGAAGGTGCTAAGGAGAGGAAGTGATGATTAACAGGAAGTGATGTCAGTATAGAAATCTCTCACCGATAATGTGGTCTCTGGAGTGTACCTGCTTCCAGAACTGCTCCTGAGCCCTGTGTTCCAATAAACAATTACAATCAGATTGTGTGTTCCAAACGTTTCTGCCCTACTCACTACCTCACTACACTGCTGAGTATCTGCTATACTACGCTACATCACTCAGCTGCTGCACTGGATGGTGGGAGTTCTCACCTCTGTCTCCGTTTCTTGGCTGATTTTTTAGCTGTAAGAGAAGAGAAGAAGTTAGAGTGCAGTGAGGAGATGGAAACTCCGCCCTCCGCAGGACAACCTGAGAATAAGTTCTGGATACACACCGTATTTACGAATCCCAAAAAACATGAAGAGGAGCACCATGAGGAAGAGCAGCGCAGCTGAGATGGAGCCACACACCAATGGCAGGTCCATCGACCCTGCACAGAAAACACCAGAGATGCACATCATATACAGCAACACAAGTGTGTGTGTGTGTGTGTGTGTGTGTGTGTGTGTGTTACCAGTTTGTGGAGTATAGTCATCTGTAGAAGACAGGATGGAGCCGCAGGATGGAGACCCTGAAACGCATGAACATTAAATCTATAATATCAAAATCACTCATCACACACACACACACACACACACACACACACACTCACACGCACACACACACACACACACACACACACACACACACACACACACCTGGAACACATGGAAATTGGATAGAGGTGCTGAGTTCAGAATGTGCCCAGGTGTTACCCAGCAGCACACTGTACTGACACTGGTATCCGCCTCCTTCCCACTGATGTCCTGAAGCAGCGAATTGAACGCTGTGTTGAAGTGTGTGGGCGGGTTGCGTTGCTGATGGCAACGAGGAACCCTGCTGGAACAGGGAGAAATGAGCACCAGGGTACGATGGTGACCCGGTGCACACTAGCACCCCCTCTCCACCCTGAGATAACCGCGGAGCTGGGAGCACAACTGTGGAGAGACACCAGAGAGAGAGAGAGAGAGAGAGATGTGTCAGAGACATACATCAGAGAGACACACACACATCAATGAGAGACACACATCAGAGACAGAGAGAGAGAGATGCATCAGAGAAACAAACACATCACAGAGACACACACATTAAATAAACACATTAAATAAACACACATCAGAGAAACACACAGCAAAGAGACACACATCAGAAAGAGACACACTTTAGAGAGAGACACCACAGAGAGACACATATCAGAGAGACACACACATCAGAAAGAGACACACACACATCAGAAGGAAATACATATCAGAAAGTGACACACATCAGAGAAAGACACATATATCTGAGAGAGACATCAGCAAGAGAAACACATCAACAAGAGACACATTAGAGAGAGACACACATCCTAAAGAGACACACATCAGAAAGAGACACACACCAGAAAGAGACACACACAAGAGAAATCTTTTTTTTTTTTAGTTAACAGAAGAGATTTACCTCGTACATTCAGAGAGACACGTGTGCTGGGGGCAGAGTTCTGAACTCCCTCTGGTTTGTTCAGCAGGTAGAAGCAGGTGTACATGCCCCCATCAGACACGACCACATGCCCCATCCTGAAATGAGGACTAGTAGAACGGCTAACTATCTGAAGGTCCTGCCCCTCCCAGCTCCGTTTCTGAAAGATAAATTCTACAGGAGTGGGAGTGGGCGGGGCCTGACAATAAAACTCCACCATCTGACCAGGCTGGACACGCCCATCTGCTGGAGTGACTGAGAGCTGAGGAGTAGCAGGTGTGATTGGGCCTGAGTGGGAATAAGAACATAAATAAGAATAACAGTTTTTAGCTGTCTATTTATCCCTCCTTCCACCCGTCCCTCCCTCTAACCATCCATTCATCCTCATCCACCCTCCCTCCCTCTAACTCTCCTTCTGTCCATCCCTCTATCCTTCTTCACTAGGTGACCATTTCCTTAGAAACGCAGGATTTAGAACCCATTGCAGGTCCTGGAGAATGAGAAACCACAGAAAGAGAAAACAAAGATGACGAATAGGAAAAGGAAAGTGGAAATGAACAGGAAATGCAAATCATGAGAAACCACAAGTATAAAAAAGAGGATTTGTAGAAAATAAACGCAAGAGAAAGTACTTAAAAAATAAGAGTTTTGAAAACAGGAAGCTTTTACCATATATAGAATGTGGAACAGAAAGAACAGAGAGAGAGAGAAAGAGAGAGAGAGAGAGCGAGAGAGCGAAGGAGAGATACAGTAAGGCACTGGGTGGTGCAGATTTGGGTTCTCTGGTGTGGTATTGGGCAGGAAATAGTAAACCATCTCCTCAGTTCCTCCCTTAACTGTCACAAATCTCTGAATGTTTCATCTGAGTGAGAAACGAACTGAAGTGTGAAGAAAACTACAGAGAGACAAGAGTGAGTTCACCATCCACAATATTCACTCATTACAGAGAGAGAGAGAGAGAGAGAGAGAGAGAGAGAGAGATGAAAATTGAAAACCTTCTCATCTTGTACAGAAATAACGCTTCATAAATTTGTTTATTTTTAAACTGATGTTAATGATGTAAGAGAACTGGATGCAGGTGTTTAGAAAATATACATTTACAGGGGCTGTTTATACTGTGGTGGAGGTGAGATGCAGGTGAGACATAGGTGAGGTGAGACTTGGGTGTAGAGACATTATGTCCTATAGTGTCTGTGAGACAGCTATGAAACAGGTGTGCGACGTACATGTTAGAGGTGAGACAGGTGTGAGACAGGTTTGAGATGTACATGGTGGAGGTTAGATGCGCGTGTGAGACAGATGTGAAACAGGTGTGCGATGTAGATGGTAGAGGTGAGACAAGTATGAGACAGGAGTGCGACGTACGTGGTAGAGGTGAGACAGGTGTGAGCCAGTTGTGAGACGTATATGGTGGAGGTGAGACAGGTGTGAGACATTCATAATGGTGGTGAGACAGATGTAAGACATGCATGGTGGAGGTAAAACAGGTGTGAGGTGTACATGGTGAAGGTGAGACATTTGTAAGATGTACATGTTAAAGGTGAGACTTGGGTGTGAGACAGGTGTGAGACGTTCATAGTGGAGGTAAGACAGGTGTGAGACGTACGTGGTGGAGCTGAGATGTGGGTGTAGGGGCTGAAGGCGCTGTAGTCGTAGCTGCAGCAGTAGATCTCCGCCGTGTCTGCCGTGATGTTGTTGAGGTGGAAGTCGGCGTACGAGCGCTCCGAGTCGAACCGCTGTGAGAAGATGAGTGTGTACTTACGGTAGAGTTTAAACACTCGGCCCCTGTGATCCGCGGGGGCAAGACACCGTAACACCACACCTGAGGACACGCCTGAGGACACCTGCACCAGCTCTGGAGCAGGAGGAGTCTCCTGACCCATCACTCCGCCTCCTGCTCACAAAATACAATCAAATACTGCCAGAATACAAAAGTTATTTCTTTATAAACATTTGGGCTGCAACAACTAATCAATAAAATTGATAAAATTGATAACGAAATTCATTGTTAACGAATCTCTTTTTATAGAATTTGTTCACTACAACAGTAACTTTACTACGTTCACACGCTTGTTTTTAATGTTCGTATATTTAATTTATGCATATACATTTAATTATTATACAAATAAAAATTCATTATATATACTAGATGTTTATATCTTCACAACTGAACAAAATATCTGTTAATTTATTTCAACAAAAATTGTTAAAACAATGTTGTATTATATTTTATAGAGATTTTTAAAGCCTGATTGTCAAATTGCCCTCTGCAAAATACAATACAAATGTTTATTTAAACAAATTTCTCCAGGTTTCATACTCAAATGCTGTTTATATATTTATAGTTATAATAAGCGAAACACCAAATAATAAAAAATACAAATCAAATGAAATAAAAATAATAAACGTCTAATTAATTGATC
>NC_060884.1:207500-217500 GCF_014805685.1 Silurus meridionalis | reverse complement strand
CTCACACATCTCACACACACACACACACAAACACCTCACATCTCACACACATATACATCTCACACACACACACACACACACACACACATACACCTCACACACACATCTCACACACACACACACACACCTCACACAAACACAAACACCTCACACATCTCACACACACACACACACACACACACACACATCTCACACACACAAACACAAACACCTCACACATCTCACACACACACACACATCTCACATACACACACACACACACACCTCACACAAACACCTCACACATCTCACACACACACACACACACATATACATCTCACACACACACACACACACACTTCACACACACACACATCACACACACACACACCTCACACACATCTCACACACACACACACAAACCTCACACGAACACCTCACACACACATACATCACACACACACACACACACACACACACATCTCACACACACCTCACACACACATACATCTCACACACACACATACATCACACACACACAAACACATACATCTCAAACACCTCACACACACATACACCTCACACACACACATACATCTCACACACACAGACACACACACACAAACACCTCACACACACCATACACACACACACACACACCTCACACACACATCTCACACACACACCTCACAAACCACACACACTCACCACACGCACACACCACACTCACCTCACACACCACACTCACCAGAGAGGTGAGGAAACGTGTTTATTGCTGTTAGAGGAATAAAACACTGGTCTGTTATAGATTCATTATAATAATGATGATGATGATGATGATGATGATGATGATGATGATGAAGAATAATAATAATAATAATAAGTAGGTTATTGACGTTAACAGGAGGAGAGGAAATGAGTGAATCCAGCTGCAGAACTCGACCTGGTCAGTGAACATCAGCAGCTGGATTGATGGTTTGTGTTTTCCTGAAGCTTGAGGAGACTCCCAGCACTCACTCTGGTCCACTGTGGCGTGTGTTACTGGTCATTAATAAAAAACAGCACTGTGTTTAATTTAACGTGACGGACAGGAGAACGGACACGTGGACGTCCTGATCCTCCACTACCTCATCGAACTCACGCTGAAGTGTGTGAGAGACTCGATTACGTTGTGCTTCATCCACTTTATATGCAGCTTCAACTCGATTTACATCAAATCAATTGAGTGTGTAAACGATCGCTCCTCAGTGATGCAAATTTTTTAAATCAGATTTATTTTGATTTTTTGCTGTTTATTTTTTTATTTTTTTTTATTGTAATTATTTTTCTCACAGGTGATGTTTTTTCATGTTTTACTGCTGCATATTAAAAAGAATGACAAGAAAGTAAAACTACATGTTAAACCCAGCAGTGTTGTTATAACACACACACACACACACACACATATAATAATAATAATAATAATAATAATAATAATAATAGACTCCGGCTGCTAATGTTTTGATTAAGAAAAAAAGGGAATTGAGCTTTAAATCATTTGAACATGCAGTAGCGGATTTTAGGCAGCAGGGGGCAAAATCATTAAACTCACTCATTACAGACGTGTTTAATACATTTTATTCACACACACACACACACACACACACACACACACAAAATTACCCACAAAGCATTTATTGATTAAAATCATTTAAATTGAAAGAAAAAAATAAATTATATAATCTATACAGAAAACACACCAAATACAGACTTCTGTATAATAATTACTGTACACAATAAATTATAAATATAAATATCTGTACAGTGTTTAGGCAAATCTACGTCAAAATCATACCATGACTGACTGCTGCAGCGAACACACACACCATTAAAACATCAGTAATGAGGGAAAATGAGAGCTGAAGTGTGGGGATTTTGTGGTGAATAATGAAAGATTGCAGTGTGGCGACGCCGTGTCTCTTGTTACTGAACTGTTCAGTTTAAAATCATTTTCACACACGGAGGGAGAGACAGAAAGTGGTGAAGCTCATAGACGTGTGATCCAGGAAGATTTAGAGCAGCAGCTGCAGGTGAGGAGGAACATTACAGCAGAATAAATCAGTGTGTGACGCAGTTCAACATAAATACACACATCCATTAAATACCTCTGCATTAGTCTAATAACAAGTGTTATTAAAATAAATATCTCTACACACACACACACACACACACACACACACACACACACAGAGGCAGTAGGTCCTCCAGGGCACATGGTTACTTGTGAGCTCTGCGCAGAACAGCAGGACTGGAGCACAGACTGTGAGTCCTCCAACGTGGACGCAGAACAAAGTCATAACTGTCTGAGGGACACATGGCGTAGTACAAATTCGCCTTATCAGGAACCAACAACTCTGAGACACACACACATTTATATACTGGGTTAGTATACTGAATGTGTGTATGAGAGAGAGAGAGAGATTGTGTGTGTGTGTGTGTGTGTGTGTGTGTACCTTTATCACAGTCTAGGATCTGTGTGAGTGTGAAGTCGTTACAGCTCATATTCTCCACATTGTGTTTCTCCAGAGCTCTCTGTATCACCTGACTCGTCTTATCCTGACTGCTTATCTACACACACACACACACACACACACACACACACACACACGTTACACAACTGAATGTCTGACCTGCAGTGTTCTGAATGAAGTGGATTACAATGATTTGATGTACCAGTATGCTCTTGTAGATGTTGCAGCTGTGGAGCGCCATGCTGACTCTGATGATGCAGCTGTCACTCTGCTTATTATACACAGCCTGGGACGAGGAGGAGGAGGATGATGATGGTGATGGTGATGGAGATGGAGATGCACCATCAGAGCTCAGAGTGGAGACATCAGATTGAGAGGAGGAGGAAGTAGGAGAGCTGCAGTTTGGATCAGGACATGAACCAGAGGCGTCTGCTGAGATGTTCAAACACAATCCAGACTGCAAGGCAAGACACACACACACACACACGATTATTATAGTGTTCAATAGATCAGACAGACCCGTGACTGTGTGTATGCTAATGTAAGGTACCTAAGATATTTACAGTGTTTGGCAGTTGAGGGTTAAGGGCCTTGCTCAAGGGCCCAGTATTTGAACTCACATCCTTTTGATCAGAGGTCCAACATCTTACCCACTGATCTGCCACTTCTTAATAAATAACGTGTTTGTTTGAATGCTCCTCTGGATGTGGTGATACAGTGTGTGTGTGTAAGTGTGTAAGTGTGTGTGTGTGTGTGTGTGTGTGTGTGAGTGTGAAGTAGTCCAGATGAATAAGTATGAGGTTGTATGAAGAAAGTACTTTATCATCTTCCTTCCACTCAAAACATCTGGAGCGACTGGTTGCAGCGTCGCCGTGTGCACACACGTGGGTCAGAACAGCACCAGAACAGCACCAGTTACACCATTAGTCTACCATCTTTTTAATACAACCTCGACTGTGAGACAGTGAAACAGGTGTGGGTCGGTCTGAACTGAATGATGTGATCACCGTTACCTGTGATTTGGGGCGGAGTGTAAAGGAATAATCGTCCATCTCAGAGCTGCTCGAGCCTGAAGAGGAAACACTCATCTGATCCAAGAGGGGTTTCTTTCTAGAGCCGTCACTGCTGCTCAGCAACCTGTAAACACACACACACACACAGATCCATCCAACTGAGAGTGCGTGGATGAATATACAAGGGGTATAACGAGTGTGTGTGAGTGTGTGTAGGTGTGTGTGGGTGTGTGTGGGTGTGTGAGAGACACGTACAAGCCAAGTTTTTTGCTGATGAGTCGATGGCTCCAGCTTGGTGAACCAGGACATGAATCCACTGGGGGCTCCAGTTTTCTGGACAGATCATAACTACACACACACACACACACACACACACACACACACACACACACACACACACACCCCACACACACACAAAATTACAATCTGCTAAATGCCACAAATGATTATTATACACACAAACATCTTAAAATCTTACACACAATAATTAGAACTTCATCAAACTGAAGCCTGCTTTAATTAACTGAGCTGTTTATTTAAAACTGTGTGTGTGTGTGTGTGTGTGTGTGTGTGTATACAGACCTCTGCTGGTCAGACAGAGGTGAGCAACTGTTGAGCCAGTGGGAGACACAGGGGTGAGACGGAAGAGAATAGAGAGAGCATGAAACCTGCAACTGACGGATCTGAGACAAAACCTCAAACTCCTGGGAGACAGATGGAGAGAGAGCGAGAGAGAGGGGGCAGAGAGAGAAGAGAGGAAGGTGGGAGAGAGGGAGAGAGAGAGAGAGAGAGAGAGGGGGGGTTTAACTTTATTTGATATTTTGATCATTTTCCCAGGTTTTTACATATTTACATTTTATAAACTACAAATATGCAAAAAATAAATAAATAAATAAATAAAATAAATAAATTGCAAAAATTGTTCAAATGCACGTATTCAGATTCAGATCCAGGCCGTCACATCCCTTTTGGCAACTTCTCCACATCTACCCAACATCTTGTTTGTTTGAGGTTCCACCAGATAGTTTAAGACACTTTTTCTTTTTTCATGATATTTATATCAGTGGCCGCTAATGAAACATCCAGGGGAAAACATTTCACCTTCAAAACACCTTCAACACAAGACTTTAATAAGTTAGGGTGTTTTCACATATAGTTTGTTTTAAAAGAACCAAACCCAGTTCACTTAAAGTGAACCAGAAAGTGATCTACACAAATGTGACCTCAGTCCCTTTCATGTTCACAATATAAAAGACATAAAAGAGAACCCAGTTCTCTTTTTGGTCCTCTTTAATATTGAAGTGATCTCAGACCCTTTCGTGTTCACAACTCAAACTCATAAGAACTCAGAACCCAGAATTCTGTGAAATTTCTGTGTACTTCTGTCGTAGTTTTTTCACTTGTACGTGACATTGTGGTGCTGTTCTGTTGTAGCCCCTTTCCTTCAGTTTTTTAGAAAACAGAAGAAATACTTTTATGTTTTTATGTATTGTGAATAGTTGGCATTTAATGCCATCCTCTTTCCAAATATTAATAAGTGCACAGCTTCCATCATAAGACCACACGACTCCGCGACCTGCCATGTCAAAAAGTTTTGTGTTTCAGCAGTGACGGAACACGGCTGCAGGTATGGCAAGCCTCCAGGGACATTTGGCGAAACGAAATGCAAAGCGGACCGGGACCACATTGCTTTCACATGTCACAAACAAATCGAACCACAAACGGACCCACAAACGAACCGTACTCAGACCACCTCCGGAGGTGGTCTGAGTACGGTTCGCTTCTGGGTCCTTTTAAGGGGTCTGAGATCACTTGGTTTGTTCACATATACACACTGAACCGCTCCGAGAGCGTTTGGAGGGCTCAAACGAACTAGGTGTGAAAACACCCTTAAAGACCTTTTAATCTCACGCAGTGGATAAACAAGTCTACTGTCTCCTCCACCCCACGGCATGGACATTTCATTGAAACAATTTAACCAGCCCCTTTTCCAGCATGCCCTCCCAGTTCTTCTGTCTGTATTGTTCTGTACCTAAAAACACCCCTAGAACATTGATCCCATCTATTCTCCATTGCAGTCCCCCTGGAAGATGAGACATTTTCATATATGGCTAAAGTAGACAGAGTGGTGGAGATCTTCCTGACTAGTGAACAGAGCTAAAACCCGTGGGGGCTCCATGTATAAAAACCCTTTTAAATGTTTGCTTAATTTGCTCAGTAGGTTCTACTGCTATGCTGAGTAGTTGTACCTGAAAGTGGACACCCCTGGCAGATACCCCTCTTGACAGGTACTGGGCATCTCAGCCCACTTCCTATCTTCAGCATTACTGATGCCTCAGTGTACAAAGCCTGAGAGTGAAGTATCTGAGCTACTGGGACACTCAAAGCAGCTCCAGAGTAAAATGGAGTGTTGTGTGGCCCTGAACAGACACCAGCGTGGCAGAGAACCTGAGCACGGTGTCTGATCCGAAACTGAGACACACCTTGATGAAGTACAGACTCAGTGGACACGTCTGGCCGTGGAGACAGACGGGGAGACACATACAGTCCTGTCTGCCCCGAGAGCACAGTAGAGGCAGAACTGCACTTCCTCACTGAACTCATCAAATACAACCACATTCAACCTCAATTCTTCACCAACATCAACCATCATCCCCAATTTTAACTCCCTCTCAACCCCCGACAAACTGCACCACCTACTGGGGAAAACAGAGAGCTGCACACTCACAGCCCACTACACACACACACACACACACACACACACACACACACACCTTTTATTTTCTTGACTTTTTATTTTATTATTATTATTTTTATTTATTGTAACTATTTCTATTATTCAGCAATAGGAATGTCCATATTTGTTATGCAAATTACAACCTTTAAATATTGAATCTTGAGAGAGAGAGAGAGAGAGAGAGAGGAGAGTGAGAGAGAGAGAGAGAGAGAGAGGAGAGAGAGAGAGAGAGAGAGAGGAGAGAGAGAGAGGAGGGAGAGAGAGAGAGAGAGAGAGTGAGAGAGAGAGAGAGAGAGAGAGAGAGAGTAAGAGAGGAGAGTGAGAGAGAGAGAGAGAGAGAGGAGAGAGAGAGAGAGTAAGAGGGAGAGAGAGAGAGAGAGAGAAAGAGGGAGAGAGAGAGAGAGGAGAGAGTAAGAGAGGAGAGAGAGAGAGAGAGAGAGAGAGAGAGAGGAGAGAGAGAGAGAGAGAGTAAGAGAGGAGAGTGAGAGAGAGATGTTAAAGAGATATTCCAGTCACTAAAATAAACTATAAAATAATCTGCACTAATCAGTAGGTGTGTATATGTGTGTGTGTGTGTGTGTGTGTGTGTTGGGGGTGATTATACTCACTCTTCTTCGTTTCTCAAAGTTGATTAGTCGACTCTGAAACATACATGTTACTGCTATTATAGAAATCAAGGTATATTTTAGTTTGTACACAGGTGTGTGTGTGTGTGTGTGTGTGTGTGTGTGTGTGTGCACCTCTATTGTGTCGGGTAGTGCTGTGTCCAACATGGTCAAGACAGTCAGGTAAGTCCCCAGGTATGGCACCTCCCCCCCACTGTAGCTCTGCGCACGCACACACACACACACACACACACACACACACACACACACTCTTCAGATTGTTTCAGAACACAGGATATAAAACTATAAAGAGAAACAGCAGTGCAGTTATATACAGTCAGGTCCATAAATATTTGGACACTAACACAGTGGATGATGGTGGTCTGTCCGTCACAGTGTGCTGGAGGTCGACCTCTAAATGACTTTCAGATCTAATTTGAGGAGATTCATATTCCAGTTTAGGTGAACAGTGTAGATCTGACTGGGGTGTGTGAATATACATCGCATGTAGTAAATAACTATCTGAAATCTGAAACTCAGGGACATTTCCAGATGCTGGGTTTCCTCCCTGCTGAATCTCGATCAGGTCTCCACTCCAGCTGTCCTCACTTCCTGCTGGTTTCACCTTGAGGCAGTGAAATGCAGCTTGACTGGATTCAGGTCAGGTAATCGACTCGCCCTTTGAAGAACATTCCACTGCTTTAGCTCAAAGTCTGGGCGGATTTGGAAGTCATGCATCAGGTCCATCTGCAGTGTGAAGCTCGTTATAGGTGATATGTGAGAAGATAAGATCTCACTGAGTGCTTCAGAACCTATCCTGCTTTTCTCAGCTCTCACATTAATACAAGACAACCAGTTCCACTGGCAGCGGCGCGCGCACACACACGCACGCACGCACACACGCACACTTCTACTCTACTCTGCTCTGGTTTTGCTGTATGTGATTCTCAGTAGTGGTGATCTCATGATGACACGTGTGTATGTATTCTGGTGAAGTCTTCTACTGATTGTTGACTTTGACACAAATCTTCTCACCTCCTGGAGAATGTTCTTCAAAAGAGAAATAATTCTTCAATCATCCAGCACAGTGGTCTTCTGGTGTTCCTGAGCTCACCAGTGCCTACTTCATTGTAAGACTGTTATAAATAAACTTTCTTTCAGCTTCTCCCATTAGGGGGCGCCACAGCAGATCCTCCGCATGTTTGATTTGGCACGTTTTTACGCTGGATGCCCTTCCTAACGCAAACCTCCACAATTTATCTGGGCTTGGGACTGGCACTGAGAGTGGCTGGGTGTAAGACTGTTATACATGCTTTTGCTTATTTTACATCAAATACAAACAAAAAACTAAAACCATTTTAATGTTTTTGTTTTTTTAAGATGCCATAATTTCTGTTCCTTCACATGATTCAGAGCAAAACAAAGCTTAAATTCTGCTCTTTTAGTTTATATTTATTATTTAAAACAGCTCTAATATACTGTGGACAACCAATCATTTAAAAAATAAAAATAAATAAAAAGCTTGGAATATTTATGAACCGTACTGTTTTAAACCACTACATTTAGAACTTCAAGCTCCCAGGTTCCTGGGTGAAGTGTTCCTGGGTGAAGTGTTCCTGGGTGAAGTGTTCGTGTAAATGTATTTAGTGTGATAAAAATAGACAGACGTGACACTGCTATTAAACGTGTATAAACACACGTGTTGACACGTCCTGCATGCTGCGTTCTGAAGGAAACACCACCTACACGTGACCTGTAGATGAAACCCTGTGAAGATTATGAAGTTCTGAATGATTATTCACATGAAATCTCACCGTGTGCTTGGAGGATGGACTGAGTTTAGGAGATCTGAGTGCTGTGGAGAGGTTCTCCTCTGTGTGCTCATTACTGTCCTGAAACACACACACACACACACACACACACACACACACACACACACACACACACACACACACACACACACACACACACACAGAGTCAGGGGATGAGATCACACCTGTATGTTATGATACTGTAAATAAAAAGACCTCCTCAGCTGAACGTAAAACCATGTAGAGAACAGGAAGCAGTAGTGCGTTACACTGATCACACCTGCTCTACCTGCACACACAGGTGCACCTGATATGGTGCTTAAACACAGAT
This sequence comes from Silurus meridionalis, assembly GCF_014805685.1. Classification (NCBI taxonomy): domain Eukaryota; kingdom Metazoa; phylum Chordata; class Actinopteri; order Siluriformes; family Siluridae; genus Silurus; species Silurus meridionalis. The sequence continues at coordinate 208,514 of NC_060884.1, read as the reverse complement.
TATAAAGTGTGTGTGTGTGTGTGTGTGTGTGTGTGTGTGTGTGTGTGTGTGTGTGTGTGTGTGTGCTATCTGGTGTTTGTCCTTAGGCACACAGTGATAAAATGCTAAATGGAGAACACTCTGTTCAGGTCAATGATTTCTCACGTCACACTGCGTTTCAGTTACAGAAACCCGCTAGGGACATGACCTGCACAACACACACCTGTACACACCTCTACCTGTCCATCGCTCTCTCTCTCTGTATGCCTTTATAGGATGCCACAGTGTTTATAAACACTTTATCTACAGTTCATCCAGAACATGTTCTGACTCTTTACTGTTTTTAATTTTCTGATACTACAATCGTGTTTTTCATGAATCTGCGCTCAGACCCCATAATGATGGAGTGAAAACAGAATTCTAAATATATCTTCTATATAAACCCTGAAATCTCAGGTCCATAAGTATTCAGACTCTTTCCTCAGTTATTAGTTGCAGCTCGTTCAGCAGAAGTTTCAGTCTCGAGTCTTTTTTGGTTTGACACAATAAGCTTTACACCTGGATTGGGGGATTTTCTGCCATTGTTCGAGTTGAATAGGGAGCATAGGTGGAGGCCACTTTCAGGTCTCTCCAGAGATGTTCACTAGGGTTCAGGTCAGGATTCTGTCTGGTCCACTGAAGGACCTTCACAGTGTGGTCTGTGGTCCACTCCTGTGTGGTCGTGGCTGGTTTTTTTGGTCATTTTCATGCAGGAGGGTGAACCCGTGGTCCAGACTGAGGTCCGGAGTGCTGTGGAACAGGTTTTTATTGAGGAGCTCTCTGTACTTTACTCCATTCAGCTTTCCCTTAACCCTGACCAGTCTCCTAGTCCATGCTGCAAAAAAAATTACCCCCACTTTGGGATGGTTCTGTGCAGGTGATGATCGGAGCCCTGGTTTCCCCCAAACAGAAATGTTTAGAATTCATGTTCTTCACAGTTAGTGTCCTTCAGTGGGCTTTTTTTTGCTTTTTTCTATTCACTCTGCCATGAAGCCC
>NC_060884.1:195000-200000 GCF_014805685.1 Silurus meridionalis | reverse complement strand
TAATGAAAAAGATCAATTAATCAGTCAATAATAAAGCGATCGGAATCTGTGCGTCATTCTGCAGTCGCTGGCATTCAGAAGACATTCCTGTCCTTCACACACTGCTTATGGGTGTGTGTGTGTGTGTGTGTGTGAGTGATGCCTGGGGGAAGAGTAGTTCCTCATGGTGTAGACGCTTTTATTTTATACTGTTTTGGGTTTAAATCACTTTGTTTACTCAATCAAAAATTGTTGGGGGGTCTTGTGTGTGATAATTAACACACACACACACACACACACACACACACACACACACACACACACACACACACACACACGCACACCTGTTACAGTGTGGAATTTGAAGGTGATGGAAGTGAAATAAAGAGCAATGATGGTATCACATGATCTTGTTTATATTTATCTAAGTTAAGTAGCTGAAGACCCCCCCCCTCCAACCCCCCAGCCCAGGTAACAGGTGTAACACTGCTGTACACAGAAATACAATACTAGAACTTCTAAACAATTTCTGACCTTCTGTGTGTTCATATGTAGATCTAGAAAAAGATTTACATGGTGGAATGTGGACAAAGTCAGAGGGAGTGAGTGAGTGTGTGTGTGTGTGCATGCCTCATGTAGTTTTATGGTTAAGTTAAATCATTCAGAACACACACACACACACACACACTGGCCCTGAATCCTGGACTCCTGGGTGTGTGTTTTAGCTCAGAGCATCTGAGAAAGAAATAAACGAGAAAGCTGAAGTTTGTTTAGAAATCTGATCATCTTTCTGGTTTCTCCACAATTACACCAAATCTTTACAATATACAAAGAATTACAAAACCAGTCAAAGTTTGGACATGCCGTCTCCTTCAGTATATATATATATATATATATATATATTTCATATATTATTTTTAACATTGTATATTAATACTGGAGACATTCAAATTATAAACAAATATGGAATTAAAGAGAAATGTGTTAAATAACACAGTATATATATATTTTAGGCGGCATGTCCAAACCTTTGACTTGTAGTGTTTTTATACTTCACCCTAGTCACAACAATATATACACAATTTCACCATCATCTTCTAATAAGCAGAAGCAGGAAGCTGTTCCACTACATCACTGGAGATGATTTCCTGTTTATTCATAGAAAAGTATATTGATATTCTCTCTTAGTTGTTTAGTTGTGAATTATTAAACGACAGTAAAGCAGCAAATATTCAATATTCATATTACAATTATAATTTTTTTACTTCACAGTAAAATATTCTCAGAATCAGGAAACATAAAATCATGGTTTGAACTCTGATATCGGAGCTGTGTGTGTTTTAGAGATCAGATCATTTCATTCATTGGTTCTTTAAATGTCGTTCATCAAAATGAACAAATCTTTTATTTAGACATTTATTTCATTTTGTTCCTTTGATCAGAAATCAAATTAAATGTTGGATGATCAGAAAGCAGATCAACACGTCTACATACACAGCTGTAATTATGATTAATAACAATGCAGATAAGGATAATTATGATCAACAGAATGAGTAGATTCTCTTCTCATATCTTCTGATCCGAGTCATTTGTTTTATTTCTCACGTGACTCCCATAATTATTGTAAGAATAATGTCAAGATTCAGACCATAAAAGACTCCGCTCTGTTGCATTATGTCGTGTCTACGGGAGTCAAGAAATAAAAGGACGACCCCCTCGACTAGAGGAGTTGAGAGATGATCTACTCAATTCTGTTTCCTGAACATGGCCTACAGAGATGCTGTGCTCATGCGTGTCCGGTACAAAATGAATAAATCACTCTTTTCTGGTCTTCTGAGTCACATTAAAGACTTGTTCAAAACCAACTCATCACTAGAGTGTGTGTCCATGCGAGCAAAATTGTGTGTGTTATTCATGAAACCTTTCATGTTTCACTCCATGGTCCAGGGGAATGTATGTTTTACTGTACTGTACTCTATATGTGTGTGGAATGACAATAAAACCCTATTTGACCTGAATCCTTTACAGTAGTAATACACCACTCTGACGTCACCACTCTGACGTCACCACTCTGACGTCACCACTCTGACGTCACCACTCTGACACACTCTGACACACTCTGACGTCACCACTCTGACGTCACCACTCTGACGTCACCACTCTGACGTCACCACTCTGACGTCACCACTCTGAGGTCACCACTCTGACACACTCTGACATCATCATGCTTACTTTTATTTATTTGTAAACATCTGAAATAATAGAGGAAACAAGGTGAAAGGTCACAGTTTCTTCTCCTTTGGAGTAGTCTTCTTCTTTAGCATTGAGTTAATGATGAGCTGTGACTGGTGTTTGAGGGACGTCCGAGTGATGACATCACCATCTTCCTCTTCACTGTCTTCCTCTTCTACAGAGAAAAACTCATCCATCACCTTTCTGTTTGTGTGTGTGTGTGTGTGTGTGTGTGTGTGTGTGTGTGTGTGTGTGTGTCTCTCACCTTCATTCAGGTCAGGTTTCTGATAATCTGTTGATGTGATGCAGGTTTTATCTTCAGGAAGGTTCCCCTCAGTGATGGCATGGGACTGCACATACACACAATTTTTGAAAACACATTAAAGGTTTCACTTGTTCTCTCTCTCTCTCTCTCTCTCTCTCTCTCTCTCTCTCTCTCTCTCTCTCTCTCGCACGCACGCACGCACGCACGCACGCACGCACGCACGCGCACGCACGCACACACACACACACACACACACACACACACACACACACACACACACACACCTCCTGCTCCTTCATCTCACTGGTGAGTGTGTCTAAATCATGTCCCTGTAATTTGTCCAGCAGCTGCATCAGTTTTAGCTCTGCTTCCTGAAACATATCCAACACTGGTACAGGAGAAACACCTCTCCTGCACAGGGCATCCTACACACACACACACACACACACACACACATACACATACACACACATACACACACACACACACACACACACACACACACACACACAACCACACACAAAATATAAGTTTTAAAATCAGCAGCAACTACAGCAGACCAGTCAGATAATATACTTTATATATATAATTTTATAATATATATACTATAACATTATATATTATATATATATATATATATGGGTGTGTGTGTGTGTATAAATGTGTGTGTGTGTGTGTGTGTGTGTATATACCTGTAGTGTGATGTGCTGCAGTTTGACACACAGGTGCTTTACAGCGTTGCTCACGGTGTTCAGTGTGTGTGTGATTCTGTCCACAGTCTCTTTAGCTGCATCTCGTCTCTTCTGTTCTATCTGTAACTGAGACACACACTCCTCCAACATCCTCCTCCCACTAACACACACACACACACACACACACACACACACACACGTTGAAATGATTACTGATTGAAGGGTTATTATACTCAGAGAAGGTCACTAATGTTCAGTGGTTATGGGAGGACACGCCTCACTTTTACACAAGCTCCGCCCCTGTGTATGTGTGTGTGTGTGTGTGTGTGTGTGTGTGTGTGTGTGTGTGTGTGTATGAGTGTGTGTGTATAAGATTCTCTTACTGGTTTAGTTTGGTCTCTCCTGAGAACTTCATGTCCTGGTACTGAGTGTGTATTGTGTCTCTCTCCTCCTTTAGACTCTGAAGCTCACACTCATTTTGCAACTTCATCTGCTCCAGGTGTGTGTGAGTGTCACACTGAGATAGGAACCTGTTTACCACCTCCTACACACACACACACACACACACACACACACACACACACACAATGTTCACAAGCATACTCATTAAGTTAGGTCTTTACTCTTTATTGAGGAAACTCTGTACAATTAATGCAATGAGTTTATTAATCATTGTGCAGTTCTGCTCATTTAAATTGACAACTTTGTTAAATGACAAGCAAATTTATACGTCGCAAAAAATAAACAAAGACCCGATTATTGATTGTCAAACTCCTCTCTGAGAACAGTTATAAGTGCTACATAAGACTCTTATTAAAGGAAAAGTTCACCAAAAAAAAAAAATTCTTCCATCGTTTACTCACACAATATTGTTCCTTCTTCTGTTTGAATGAGACAATAAGTGTGCAAAATAACACAACATAAAGTTATGCCAGAATCTTTTTCTTGTGAAAAACAATTAAAAAAATAAAATTAAATACTGAATATAAGAACAAGTCAGTGGAAACATTTCCCCCAAACACATTAATTTATAGAACATTCCTGCTATAAATAGTCTCAATGTTTTCCATCTTCACGCTGTCACTTTCTCTTTTCTTTGTAATGTGAGTTACTTTTCAGTTAAATTATTTTGCATAAAAATTTATACTGAATTAAAATGAACGTAGTGACGTAGAATCGCGCAGTCACACGTGCGAGCCGCGGGAACAGAAGCTGGTCAGAAGCGGAGATGACAAACCAGAGCATTACATCACTGTGATAGAAGTGTTCTTATTATAGTGAAATAGTGGAGGAAAAGGAGAAAGGAATAATGGTGAAGTGTAGATTAATTCAGTATTTAGCTCCTAAACTCTGGAATAGTCTTCCTGACGGTGTTCGGGGCTCAGACACACTCACCCAATTTAAGTGTAGATTAAAACGTATCTTTTAGCAAAGCCTACACATAACACACATCACATCATAACCTTGTGCTCCAGAACATCTGATCACATGCACATTATCAACTTGTGCTGTTAATATCATGAACAGCAGCTACGCTAATTCCTCTCCACTGCTTCTCTTTCTCTCCCCATCCCGAGGCATCCTGAGGTTGCTCCAGCTCCAGTCACCTCCCACCTCGTGATGATTACGGACCTTTAAAGAAGTAGATGCCGAACTCACAAACATCCTGAACCATCTAGAGACGTACCAGTGCCATTTGGATCCCGCTACATGTGTGGAGTTTTGACATTGGACCTCCTGGAGTGTTTAAAGGCTCTGGCATGGAGAAGCTGATGCTGGATCTGTGGTGATCACAAATGCTGAGCTTATAAAACTCGGAGCTACTAACCATA
>NC_060884.1:185000-187500 GCF_014805685.1 Silurus meridionalis | reverse complement strand
TCACTGCTCCATATCTACACTCAAAGTGTGTGTGTGTGTGTGTGTGTGTGTGTGTGTGGACTCTCACCCAGTAGTGTGATTTTTCTCTGTAACTCTGAGATTCGCTCCTGAATCGGAGCTTTGATTTGATTTGATCTGAAAGTCGCCGACATTTTACTCAACACTAATAAACTCCTGCCTGCTTCTCCCTCAGCGTCTCCCAACTCTCTGTTTAACTAACGCAGCCGCGCGTTGCCTAGCAACCCGGACACGCCCACAAACAGGGGTGGCTGATGCTCCGCCCACATCCTCAAATTCTTTTTTTACTTTCTGCTGCCGTTAGGGGTCGCCACAGTGGACAAACAGTAAAGAATCTGATATACAGCAACCTTCTCTTACTCTACAAATCAAATCCTATTGAGACTCCAAATTCAAACTAACCCCAGAACCATTATTATTTATATATAATGTCCTGATAGCTCCACAAAAGAATGTCCAAATATAAACTTTGTTAAAGCTTGAAATATAATCTGTTCATGCGAATGAAAGGCTTTGTAGGAGTCTAAGAAAAAGCAATTAGGTGATGAAATCTGTGTAATCTGAACATCTAATCTAATCTCATATCATTTGTTATATGAAGTTATTTTTCCATGAAACCTGATTGTGATACATCAGTGACAGGGTCAAGGACATCTTTCATTTTTTCTGTTAAAATGAAAGTTCTCCCCTGAACACAATCAAAATGGTCACTAAAGTGATATTAGTGAATATCTGTGCAAGGGGAAGGGGACACAAATAATACAGTCAAATTGTACTTATAAAGACAGTGTCCCCACAGTGTCCCCACAGTGAAACACTTTGCTTTTATCATTATTATTGTAACATGGAGACTTTATGGCGTCATTATGGTTATTTTCAAAGTTTTTCTCAGGTTCAATGACAAAGCAAAACAAGGGATTAAAAAAAAAGTTAAAAATCTTTTTTAAATTAATGAAGACACTTAAGAACAGAATATAAATTGATTATAAAAATACAGTGTGTTCAGTTCAGACGTAGCACAGTGCTCATTTAGTAAATGCACAGATAAACAATATGCTAATTGTGTGTTAATGTTAAATTAACATTATACCAAGTCGTCCAAATAAAACACTGTATGGGAAACGGCTTTGGCGTGTTAGTTGCAGTGCACTAGTACATTAGTTGCAGTGTTAGTGTCAGTGCACTAGTACATTAGTTGCAGTGTTAGCTGCAGTGCACTAGTACATTAGTTGCAGTGTTAGCTGCAGTGCACTAGTACATTAGTTGCAGTGTTAGTGTCAGTGCACTAGTACATTAGTTGCAGTGTTAGTGTCAGTGCACTAGTACATTAGCTGCAGTGCACTAGTACATTAGTTGCAGTGTTAGCTGCAGTGCACTAGTACATTAGTTGCCCTGTTAGTGTCAGTGCACTAGTACATTAGTTTCAGTGTTGCTGCAGTGCACTAGTACATTAGTTGCAGTGTTAGCTGCAGTGCACTAGTACATTAGTTGCAGTGTTAGCTGCAGTGCACTAGTACATTAGTTGCAGTGTTAGTTTCTCAAAGTGGAATTATGCTCATTATTTCACTTTAGTTGAGTATGAAGACAAAAACTTTTTAGTCGAATGTAAGCTGTGTGTTTCTGGTTCGAAGCTCATATCTACTGCGATAGCAGCACCTCCAGGACCTCCAAGCCTGAGGAGCTAGAAGCTAGAAGCTAACCCGGTGTTCTGTTCTACATTGTTGATAGTTTTCATACTTCAGCTGTGAAAGGAACATGTTTAAGAGCTCAACACAACAGCAGAAGCCACTTTAGTGTTTGATTGTGAATCTATTATTCAGCTTGTTTTGTTATTTATTTCAGAAATCCTTGTGATATATTCAGTTTGTGCTGCTCTGACTTTAATAAAATAGTGTTTAAAAATTACTTTGTGTTTAAGTCTGTGTTGTGTTTGTAGATCATAACACATAAAAGGGCATTAATGGGAACATTAAAGAAGGTTCTTTAAAAAAGTAACTTTGGCGTGAATTTTTTGTTTGAATCTGCGTTTTTACATTTTTACATTTTTTTTTTTTCCTATCTCTCATTGCTTAAAGATCTCAAAATATATTTTTGATTTCCTGTATTCTCTACCTTCCGTTGGCTTTCTTCTCTTTTTTCTTTTGGTAAAGCACTTTATTTGCTGTTTGAGGGTTTGACAGCAGTGGGTGAAGGCCATTCCCATCAGAACTACGAACACACACTACAGTAACCACATTAAAGTACGTAATTTCTCTGCTACAGATCATTCAATGTGTGAAGTTTTACTCCTATTCAAGAGAACGACTTCATTTCATTAATTTTCTCATCAAAATCATCAACCTGCATTCTCGATCCCTCGCCTACAAGTTTCCTCAGATCATTCCAGAGGGAATTGAACCTGTTTTAAAATAATAAACTCTTCCATTAGCACTGGTTTTGTACCTAAATTCTTCAAACTGCAGTTATCAACCCCCTAATTAAG
>NC_060884.1:165000-172500 GCF_014805685.1 Silurus meridionalis | reverse complement strand
GAGAGACACCTGTGTGGCCCCGGGGCTTCTCACTGCTCCATATCTACACTCAAAGTGTGTGTGTGTGTGTGTGTGTGTGTGTGTGTGTGGACTCTCACCCAGTAGTGTGATTTTTCTCTGTAACTCTGAGATTCGCTCCTGAATCGGAGCTTTATTTTTTTTTGATCTGAAAGTCGCCGACATTTTACTCAACACTAATAAACTCCTGCCTGCTTCTCCCTCAGCGTCTCCCAACTCTCTGTTTAACTAACGCAGCCGCGCGTTGCCTAGCAACCCGGACACGCCCACAAACAGGGGTGGCTGATGCTCCAAGCCCCGCCCACATCCCAATTTTTTGAGTAAAGCGCTTTATTCGCTGTTTGAGGGTTTGAAAGCCTTGGCCTCTGATCAGGGTTTTGTCTCTTTACTTGTTTTTCTCGACCTCAGTGCAGCTTTTCACACCATTCATCATCATCTCCTGCTTACTGGACTGGAGAACGTTGTTGGAATAAAGGGAACAGCTCTCTCCAGGCTCAGTTCTTATCTGACTGATCGCTATCAGTTTGATAATGTAAATGGTGAGTTCTCCAAACTTGGTGTTCCTCAAGGATCTGTCTTAGGCCCACTGCTTTTCTCTTTATATCTGCTGCCTCTGGGTGAAATTATACATAAACATGGTATTCGCTTCCATTGCTATGCTGTATGAGAGAGTTCGGCTTAACAATGCTGAGGAGTGTCTAAAGGACATTAAACAGTGGATGCTTGACAACTGGATGGTGTTTCTGTCTCAGTGTGTACAGCAGTCAAAGACCTTGGTGTGATTATTGACCCGAGTCTTTCCTTTGAGTCTCACGTGAATAATATCACCAGGATCTCCTTCTTTCACCTTAGAAATATTGCTCAAATTAGAAATATGATGTCGTTACAGGATGCAGAAAAACTAGTAGATGCTTTTGTAACATCTAGATTAGACTACTGTAACGCTTTACTGTCTGGGTGTTGGAGTAAGTGCAGAAATAAGCTTCAGTTAGTTCAGAATGCAGCAAGAGTCCTCACTAGATCTAGAAAATATGATCACATCAGCCCTGTTTTAATCATCTACACTGCTCCCAATTACATCTCACACTGATTATAAAATACTACTACTGACATATAAAGCATTTAACGCTCTCACGCTGCAGTATCTGAGTGAACTTCTGTACCAGTATGATCCTCCATGCCTACTTAGATCACAAGGTGCAGGCTATTTGTTGGTACAGTGGTCCCCCGCTTATCGATCGGCTCGGACATCGACCTTTTCACTTAGTGAACAGTTTTTTGGCCGAAATTTGCGCCTGTTTATCGACCTTTCTTTACACCAACCCACGTGGAGCATTTTTTTGGGTTACTTTTGTAATGTTTTTAATTTATACTTTTTACGGTATTATTGTCAGAAATCCACCTGCCACGCCCCTTCGGCGGCTGTCAAAACCTCTGCTTTCCCTGAAGCCCCCGTCTTCAACAATGCACACCTGGGGCTCATTATTCACTCATCCCCAGCTCCTATATAAACCCCTCATTCATCCACACTCCTTGTCGGTTATTGTTGGTATGTGAAGGTGTTTGGTGCATGTTTGTCTGTGTTTCCCTGTCACACGTATTCCTATTCGTTTCTTCCTTTCCGGACTCCACGCGCTCTCCACAGCATCCCGGATTACCTTTTCCTCCAGTGCGTTCGCCCGTGGACCTCGTCCCTCCAGGGCGTACCACAGATATCTCTCTCTCGTTCGTCGGGATTCTATGGACTGCCATGTGTGTGTGTGTGTGTGTGTGTGTGTGTCTGTGTGTGTGTGTGTTTTCGTTAAACCAAAGCGAACTGTGCTCCGGCTTTGCCTCTGCTCATTATGCTGCATACCTGTGTTATTAGGTATTAATGCTGCTAAAAACAGGGCAAATATTGTTAATAAATGGGTATCGGTGGAGGTCGGGAACTGATTAATTGGTTTTCCATTATTTCTTATGGGATAATTACATTCGCTCTTCGACCTTTTCACATTTCGACCGGTTTTAAGGAATGGGTTTAAAGTCGATAAGCGGGGGACCACGGTACCTCAAATAATGAAGACTCCAGCAGGGGGCAGATTTTTCTCTTATAACCCCCACAGTTATGGAACAACCTTCCAACCAGTGTTCAGGACTCAGACACAGTCTATTTATTTAGTGGAGTGTTTAGTCAGTAGATGTTTGTGAGGTAAAGGAGCAGATCTGGAGGGATCATGGATATGGAGTGTTTGGTGAACTGGGATATTTGGATGCTGTCGTCTCCTCACTCTCACACGTTCACTCAGGTTTGTTGATGGTGGTGTGGTGGGTCATCTCTTATCCCAGAGATCCTCATGTCTGTGTTTCCTTCTCTACCATTTTAGTTCTGCTGCCAGAGTGAGTCTTGTTCCTACTTTCACCCTGATCACTGTACAGTGTCTTTACCTTTTATACAACAATAAGGAGACTTAATAATCCACATCCTTCTCTCTCTCTCTCCCAATCACCCCTCTTTTCTGTCTCTCTCTCTCTCTCGGTCGAGTTAAACATGCTCCAGAGGTTCCAGTGATCACTGTTCCTGCTCCTCTCCTCGGATCCTCCGACTTTGTCCTGGTCTGCCTCTGGATGATGTTCTCTTTGTTTGGAGACGACTCTGTGCAGCTGGAGATGTTTCTCATCAAAGCCTTGGGTGGTTTCATGAAATTCTGGAGTAAGAACAGGAGCTTTGAGGATTTGGACTGTAGTTAATATCAACAGTCTGCTACACTGACTCAGGACTACAGTTTGCTCTGATCTCCATCACTGCACCTCAACATCGTTTATCTGTAATAAATGGACATTTGGTGGCACCCAGATGAGGATGAGGTTCCCTCTTGGGTCTGGTTCCTCTCAAGGTTTCTTCCCTCTGCATCTCAGGGAGTTTTTCCTTCACCACAGTCTCCACCGACTTGTTCATCAGAGACAAACTTACACAAACTTTCTGACTTTTTTCTCTTTTAGGATTTTATTGTTTTAATAATTATCTCTTTTAAAAAATGCAAAACTGATTAAAATTGAAAAGATTCAAATAAAACATGTTTAACTTTAACAGTACATTGTACAGTGACGTGAGTGTAATTCAGTGCACAAGGAGGAATGATCTGCACTGTTGCATGTACACACTCGAGTGTAAGTTATAATGCACTATGTAGGGTGTAGGGAAAGTCAGTGTCTCTCAGTGATCAGACCAGGAGCCTTTCACCTCCAAATCCTATTTCTTCAGCGTCTTGATCAGGTCCTGATTCATGAAGTACGGCCTTTCAGCTGAGCCATCATTACGCTCCAGATCCTCCACTGAGCACACACACACACAAACACACACCCACAGATGTACATAATACACACATACACATACACACACACACACACACACACACACACACAAACACACACCCACAGATGTACATAATACACACAAACATATACACACATCTAATAAATACAATACAAATACATCTGTGTGTGTGTCTGTGTGTGTGTGTGTGAATATATATGTGTGTGTATATATATATGTGTGTGTGTGTGTGGGGGGCTAAGGTGGACTGTACCACTGTGAAGCAGAAAGGTAGTGAAGAGAATGTTAGCATTAGCACTCAGATGATTAGTTTATTGACAGAAAACATATAAAGATAGAAAGAGTGACAGCAGTAGACAGGGTGAAGACAGAACAATCAAATTCACTGGAGTGGGCGGGGCCACGGTGGGGAGGCTGTGCCTCCTGACATCATAAGTTCAGTAGCCATTCATTTCTGCTCAGTGTTTCTGACAGCAGGCTAATTTAACTAGGGTTAGCTGGACCCGTTAGCTTAGCAAAACTAAACACACAGTAAGGACGAATAAAATAAACGTGTATTTGTGATGTCAGGAGGACGGAATCTGACTACACACACTACACTGTACACTTCATTTCACTTCACACACTTTTCCTCTGATCTTTGTAAATACAGCCAATGCTAAACTGCTAATGCATTCCAGAACACACACACACACACACACACACACACACAGACACACACATCATGCCTACACAAGCACAGTATTTAACAGGAAATATAACAATTTTCAGGTATAGCAATAACAGGTTTCATTCAGAAGAGAATAGAAAGCGTCTCCATGGAAACAGCAAATCCCAGAATTCCCTTCAGCATGAGGAACATGGCGACTGCAGAAGAACACTTACAGCCCACATAGCTGAAGTATTAGTTGTTACCAGGGTAACGGTAGACGTTTTCTCTCCAACCTCCTAACTAACAATGGCAAAACACATCTGACCAATCACATGCACATGAGTGAATTACTGCAGGTTTTATCTACTTATTTCTGTTTAACTTTTAATTTAATCCCTAATTAGCGTTAGTTATTGTTAGTGCTAGTCATGCTAGTGATAGTCAGAGTTAGTGCTAGTCATGCTAGTGATAGTCAGTTAGTGCTAGTCATGCTAGCATTCGTCAGTGTTAGAGCTAGTCATAGTTAGTGCTAGTCATGCTAGTTCTAGTCATGCTAGCGTTATTCAGTGTTAGTGCTAGTCATGCTAGTCAGCGTTAGTGCTAGTCATGCTAGCGTTAGTCAGTGTTAGGGTTAGTAGTAGTTAGCTTAGCCAGGTTTATTTACAGTCCCTACACAGGAATGTGTTTGATGTAAAGTAAATGTTTAGCTCTATCATGTTAGCGGTTCCAGTCTTTTTACTCATTCTGAGGCATTAGTGGTGTTTTCCTCTCCTCAGGACCGTTCTCCTGATTCTTCACTTCAGGTTCCTGCTGTTCTTTTTGTAGTTCTTTTTCTTTTTCTCCTTGTGACTCCTCGGTCTCCTGCATGTCGTTCTTGTATATTCTGTTTTGCTGTACTGCTTTCTGAGGACTTATTGCTAATGCTAATTCATCTTGCTCTTCCTTTTCCTCCTTTCCACTTACAGCTTCCTGTGTTTGATTTGTTGCTTCCTTCTGCCTCATCTCTTGTAGTCTGGTTGTTCCTTGTGTTGGTGCTATTTCCTGTTTTAGCGGCACTTCCTGTGCTAGCGCTACTTCCTGCTTTAACGCTGTCTCCTGCATCAGTGGGGTTTTCTCCTCGTTTTCCTGCTTGAGTCTCTGCTGCTCTTTCAGGTGCAGCACCACTTCTTCTTCTCCATCTCCTCTGTCCTCTTGCTCCTCTGTCGCTTTGCTAACAGATAAAATGTCATGCAGCTCAGAGGACATGAGGTACGGCCGCTCAGGGGAGCCATCATTCCTCTCCAGATCCTCACCTTCAGCGTGTCAATGTGTTAGCAGGTGGTTAAAAAAGTAGAGAGACAGCAGGGGGCGGGGCAAAAAGGAAAAAGAGACAAATAGCAAGGGTGCGGGGCAAAGAGGAAAAGAGACAAATAGCAGGGGGGAGGGGCAAAAAGGAAAAAGAGACAAATAGGCAAAAGGAGAAAGGCAGAGAGAATGATTAGCACCGAAGATAAGCAAAGTCTCCGAGAAAATGTGCAAGTGAAAAAGACCATGAATAAAGAAGCAGCAGACACACACACACACACACACACACACACACACACACACACACACACAGAGTTTCACACTTACAGAAGCAGAGGAACAGTGTGTCCACACACATCCCATACACACTGAAGAAACCATGAGCGATTAGATACGTCCCAAACACCACCGTCTGGAGAGAAACACACACACACACACACACACACACACACACAATGTAAAGCTGTAATGATTAAACATAATGAACCTCAATACATTTAGACTGAAGCAGCATCTACATACGTGTGTGATGTGTGTGAGTGTGTGTGAGTGTCTGACAGGGTGGATGTGTGTGTGAGTGTCTGACAGGGTGGATGTGTGTGTGTGAGTGTGTGTGTGTTTCTGACAGGGTGGATGTGTGTGTGGGTGTGTGTGAGTGTATGACAGGGTGGATGTGTGTGTGTGTGAGTAAGTGTATGACAGGGTGGATGAGTATTTGAGTTAGTGTGTGAGTGAGTTTTTGAGTGTGTGTGTGTGTGTGTGTGTGTGTGTGTGTGTGTTTCTCACCAGTATAGGAACCCAGTAGTAGTTTAATGAAGGTGCTGCTTCCTCCACAGCCTTTATTCTCCCAGAGAAGAAGAAAAGGAACCGATTCCTGATCACACACACACACACACACACACACATACACACAGAGTCACAAATACACACAAAGTCACAAATACACACACACACACACACACACACACACACACAGAGAAGCTTTCTTACACACACACTAGTTACTCACCTACAATCCCTACAATCAGCAGTTTTCCCAGAAAAACAGGAAGTCAGTCACTTTGTCCAAAACGGCCACCCTGACACACACACACACACACATGGTTGTTACACACACACACACACACACACACACACACACACACACACACACAGAGGACTGTCATCACAAAGCAACTTGTGCTCTTACCTAATGATGTTCCTCATGAGGAGGAAGAATGCATCTTTAGCGGATGTGCAAAAGTTTTTGCCATATATTGCCACCTAGTGTTTACACACACACACACACACACACACACACACACACACACAGAGTTAGCACCATGCTGAACAGACACAATACTAACTGCCCTAGTCTCAGTGCCTCATTAGCCTTACGGTTAAACTATAGGAGTGAATCTCAAACACTGAAAAATACTCGCCAGTCATAATAAGTTTAACACTGTGTGTGTGTGTGTGTGTGTGTGTGTGTGTGTGTGTGTGTGTGTGTACCATGATGTAGGCATTTCTGTTGATGAATTTAATACACTTCTCAAGACACCAGAAGCAACACTTCAGGCAGCTGAGCAGGAACTTGGCACATCGGTTCTCAGCTCCTGCAGGGAAAACAAGTAACAGAAAGTGAATGATCTCCAACCAATTACATCCCAGCACCATGGGTCACACACACCTTTCAGTTTGTGGTCGAGGTACTCCAGCGTAACTCTGATCACCTGAACGAAGGCCAAAATAAGAGAACCAAATGCCAGAGAACCGGTGTGATACCTGACACACACACACACACACACACACACACACACACACACACACACACACACACATTATGTGTTAGGATCTTCCAGGCTCACGGCATTCCCTTCTGGAGCTGCCATCTTGCTGTTTTTCCCATGCCACTAAATATTTAAGAACATGAACTCGGGGCCAGATGATCTTACTGGCTCCTTATTCCCTGAGATTATTATGCCACCCTGCCTGTTCTGGTTCAGGTTCCTGAGCCTGTTCCTGATGCCTGTTTTGGTTCATGTTCCTGATCCTGTTCCTGATGCCTGTTCTGGTTCATGTTCCTGATCCTGTTCTTGATCCTGAGCCTGTTCTGCTGTGCCTCCCTAGTACCTGGTTTTATACTTTAGTTTTGTTTTGGAGATTTTGTTTTTGCTGTGCCTTTGTTGCTGTTTGACAGCTTTTAGATTTTGAACTGTTTATTGGAATTAGATTTTTTTCTGCATTGCTC
>NC_060884.1:157500-160000 GCF_014805685.1 Silurus meridionalis | reverse complement strand
TGTCTCAGGTCACTAGCAGACAATGTTAAACTTACACGGCTTGCTGGGGAAGATCATCGCTGGACATGCCCTGTCCCTCAGGAGCTCCGGAGTGGTCTAACAACACAAACACGCAAACACACAGGTGTGATTTGATTGGTGATAGGTGATGATCAGAACCCGGTGTTGTGAAGAGCAAAGACGTCTGAATGGAGAAGTGTCATGTGATGAGGTTTAGAGGTGTTTCCTCACCTGGGTGATGTTGACGCCCTCCTTACAGAACTGGGAATAAAACTGCAGGTCCTCAGTTTTCCTCTTCGCCTTCGCCAGAGTCAGGAAACGATCCGGACACTTCTCTACACAAATCTACACACACACACACACACACACACACACACACACACACACACACCACACAAACAAACACACACACCACATAAACACACATACACACACACACACACACATAAACACACATACACACCACACAAACACACACACATCATACGCACTACATAAACACACATACACACCACACAAACACATACACACACAAACACACACACACACACATATATACACCACATAAACACACACACACACACACACAAAACAAACACACACGCCACATAAACACACACATACCAAACACATACACAACACACAAACAAATACACACATCACACACACACACACACACACACACACACACACACACACACACACCACATAAACACACACACACCGCACAAACACACACACACCAAATAGACACATACAAACACACACACCACACAAACACAGTAGTTAGAGGGATAAATGGAGAGGTTAGAGGGATAAATGGAGAGGTTAGAAGGGTAGATGAGGGGTAGAACCTGTGTGGTAGGGCACTGGAACTCCAGCAACACCAGTGGACTTGCACATTTCAGAATGTTGAAGTAAAACAGCAAAGGTTTTTTCCTGAAAAATGCAAAAACACCACACTGAACATCTCCTTACACACAAACCAACTTTATAACACCACCTACAGCACACATACTCACTGCAACCTGATTTACACATTTGTGTCACCTTTTCCACCCAAAACCCCCTCTGCACTGCAGATCAGCCACTGACCCCTACAGTGCTTGACCCTCTGTAAACACTGTCTGTTTACCCCCGAGGGTCTCTGTAGGGTTCAGTTCTCCTTCACTTACTCCAGCTTTGTGCCCTGCTGCCCACAGAAATCCCCCCTGCTGTCTGTGGGATAAATCACCTTCCTTGGATCTCCCTGAGACCAGGCTGCACACACACACACACACACACACACACACACACACACACACACACACACACACACAGTCATTTATTTGTTTATTAGTTTGTTTGTTTTTTTATTTATTCATCTATTCTTTGCGGTTTAGTCTCTGCTTTGTGCACAAAAGATTTACCCAGGATTCCCACTGCAAAGTAGCCCATCAATGCCAGGATGAAGAGGAGACAACAAAGGACATCAGTGCAGCTCCTGAAACACACACACACACACACACACACACACACACACACACACACACACACACACACACACTTTCTAACCTTAGATCATGATGAGCTCCATCCCAAACCTCTAGATCAGTGTCACTTTTAGAGCAGGTGTGTGTGAGGGTGTGTTAATCACCATGCACTACAAGTGTGTGCATTACTTACACCCTGTACATGGTTAGCCTTTAGCCAGTGTGTGTGTGTGTGTGTGTGTGTGTGTGTGTGTGTGTGTGTGTGTATGTGTGTGTGTGTGAATGTGTGTGTGTCACCTGCTCTGTGTTGGGCCTTTAAAGTTCGGGTCAAACTTCCTTGAGTCTCCTGAAAAAGACAAAATAATTAATATTAAAATAATAACTGTGTTTGTTTGATTGTGTGTGTGTGTGTGTGTGTGTGTGTGTGTGTGTGTGTGTGTGTGTGTGTGTGTGAGAGAGAGAGAGAGAGAGAGAGAGATAGACTGAACATTTACAAAATATTTACTAGCAGTGTGGGTTTTCTTGTCTCTGGCACACACACACACACACACACACACACACACACACACACACACACACACACACACACACAAACACACATTTAACAAATAGGAAACAGAAGCTCAGAGTGTGTGAGTGTGTGTGGATGATAGAGTGTAAATACAGGAAGCTGGTGAAGTGAACCATAAACTGCAAACAACATCGAGTTAAAAAAAGAATCTTATTTTACACACATTTACACACTCACACACACACACACACACCTATGCAAACACACACACACTCTCATACATATGTGCATACACTTTTATACACATTTGCAAATACACACACACTCACACACACACACACACACACACACACACACACACACACACACACACACACACACAAACACAAACGTGCACTCATCCCACTCACCATACACTAGTTAAACACTCATTACACACTCATCATACTATTATCATATATTCATAATACTCTTATCACACTCAACACACTCATTATACACTTAACACACACTCATC
>NC_060884.1:137500-145000 GCF_014805685.1 Silurus meridionalis | reverse complement strand
ACACACACACACACACACACACACACACACACACACACACACACACACACACACACACACACACACACACACACACACACACACACACACACACACACACACACACACACACACACACACACACACACACACACACACACACACACACACACACACACACACACACACACACACCACCTTCACATGTTACTTTCTCAACACTGTGTGGAGCTGCTATGGCAACTAAACTCCGCCTCTTCAAGGTGGGGACTGATATTTAAGCTGCAGGAAAAAACTCTCAAAACTCTGAGGAAAAATACAGAAAGAGAGAATAGACAGATATATATATATAGAGAGAGAGAGACACTGAGGGTGGAGCAGCTGAATCTGGAAACAGAAAATTTTTCCCAACAAGCTCAGGCAGCTCTGACACACACACACACACACACACACACACACACACACACACACACACACACACACACACACACACACACACACAGCAGTCCAGTAGAAGTCCCCAGTGAGATATTCATGGTACGCCCTGGAGGGCGAGGTCCACAATGTCAAGAGACGAACGCGAAGAGATAGGGATAATCCTGGGTGCGCTTTGGGGATAAAGCGCGGCCTTGAAGAGAGTGTGGAGTCCGGAGGAAGAGAACGATCAGGATCATACGAACCAACACATACCCACATGCACCAAACACCATCACATACCAACAATAACGGACAACGGGTGAGTGTGAGTGAGGGGTTTAAATAGGAGCTGGGATGAGTGCCAAACAAGTCCCAGGTGTACAACTGAAGCTGGGAGCTTCAGGAATAGTGGAGGTTTGACATCCGTCCCCAGACCGCGAGAACGAGGTCATACCGCCGTCCGTTTATTTGTGGTGGTTTCTCTGTTTCTCTCTGCAGACTACACTCTGGGTCCACAGGAAGAGGATCTGAAGAAGACCAGTGAAGGAGGCATGTCCCACCCACACCCCTACACCTGTCCCCTGTCCCATCCCAATGCCTTTCACCTGTGGCATCAGAATAACATGAGGAATTCTCTGCCCCCAGACGAGAGTCCACAGCCCAGCCCCTCACTCACCACATCTCCCATATTCCCTTCAACAGCCTCCACTGCCCCATGCACTCTTACCCCACACCTACTTACCACAAGTTCAAGTTCAAAGGTCACCAGTAATCCCAGATTTACAACCAGTTTTTACAGGATGTGTTGAGGAAAAGTCGCATCACGTTATCTTTCATGTTAAACATTAGTTTGTTACACATTTAGAACATGAAAGTGAGTGTGAACGTGAACGTATTTTACATCAAAGTCGAGGATCCAGTTCTAATAAGATCATTAAAACTAAAAGTGTTTTAACCCAATAGGTTTATGGTTGGATGACACACACATTAGGCACAGAAAGTTTGATTTTTTGTATGAGCATCACATGTAAATAAACCCTGATGGCACGTGTAACACTGTGCTGATGTGATGTAAGAAAAGGTCGCGTGTGTGTGTGTGTGTGTGTGTGTGTGTGTGTGTGTGTGTGTGTGTGTGTGTGTATTTATAGCTGTAACACACCTGATCCTCAACCACGGTGTGAAAATGATTTTTTGTTGCAGAAACTCTGAATTGGTGTGTGGTGAGCGGCCACCTGCTGGTTGCACTCAGAAACTACAACAACAGCTGCTACTTCTTTCCTTGCGGCGGTTGGTGAACAGCTCCGTGTGCATTACCGCCACCTACTGATGTGGAGCGTCCGTCTGTTTATAATGTGACCTGTGGGTTTGTGGGATGCAGCACTGTATGTGTGTGTGTGTGTGTGTGTAAATTTGTGTCTGTGTGCACAAGAGATGTGAAACTATGTGTGTACTATTAATGTGTACATTTGTATATATGTGTATATAAGTGTGTACATTTGTGTGTGTGTGTGTGTGTATGGTTTTTTTTTGAGAGAGCGAGAGAGAGAGAGAGAGAGAGAGAGAGAGAGAGAGAGAAGTACACCAGGGTGTGTGGATACGGCACTGTGTGTGTGTGTGTGTGTGTGTGTGTGTGTGTGTGTGTGTGTGTGTGTGTGTGTGTGTGTGTGTGTGTGTGTAGTGTAGTATTATGTGTAGTTGGTCTAAAATGTTTGTGTCTTACAGACCACCGGACTGTGTTAATGACATCATGCCAACTGCAGAATCTATACAATGCGTGTGTCTCTGTGTGTATAAGTGTGTGGGTGTGAGTCTGTGTCTCTGTAGGTGTGTATAAGTTTGTGTATGTGTGTGTGGTTGTGTATGAGTGTGTGTGTATATGTGTGTATAAGTGTGTGTGTGTGTGTGTGTGTGTGTGTGTGTGTGTGTGTGTGTGTGTGTGTGTGTGTGTGTGTGTGTGTGTGTGTGTGTGTGTCTGTGTGTGTATGTATGTGTGTGTATGTGTGTGAGTGTGTATAAGTGTGTGTCTGTGTCTCTGTGTATGTGTGTGTGTGTGTGTATGAGTGTATGTGTGTATATATGTATAAGTGTGTGTGAGGTGTAAGTGTGTGTAAGTGTGTGTCTGTGTCTCTGTATATGTGTGTGGGTGTGTATGAGTGTATGTGTGTATATGTATAAGTGTGTGTGTGAGTGTGTGAGTGTGTGAAAGTGTGTCTGTCTCTGTATATGTGTGTGGTGTGTGTATGACTGTATGTGTGTATATGTATAAGTGTGTGTGAGTGTGTGAGTGTGTGTAAGTGTGTATCTGTGTCTTTGTATATGTGTGTGTGTGTATGACTGTATGTGTGTGTATATGTGTTAAGTGTATGTGTGTGTATATGTGTATAAGTGTGTGTGAGTGTGTGTAAGTGTGTCTGTGTCTCTGTATATGTGTGTGGGTGTGTATAAGTGTATGTGTATATATGTATAAGTGTGTGTGTGAGTGTGTGTGTGTGTCTGTGTCTCTGTATATGTGTGTGTGTGTATGAGTGTATGTGTGTGTATATGTATAAGTGTGTGTGAGTGTGGTGTGTCTGTGTCTCTGTATATGTGTGTGTGTGTATATGACTGTATGTGTGTATGTGTATAAGTATGTGAGTGTGTGAGTGTGTGTAAGTGTGTGTCTGTGTCTCTGTATATGTGTGTGTGTGTGTATGAGTGTGTGTGTGTGTATATGTATATAAGTGTATGTGTGTGTATAAGTGTGTATAAGTGTGTGTCTGTGTATATGTGTATAAGTGTGTGAGTGTGTGAGTGTGTGAGTGTGTGTGTGTCTGTGTGTATATGTGTGTGGTGTGTGTATAAGTGTATGTGTGTGGATATGTGTATAAGTGTGTGTAAGTGTGTGAGTGTGTGTCTGTGTCTCTGTATATGTGTGTGTGTGTGTGTGAGTGTATGTGTGTATATGTGTATAAGTGTGTGAGTGTGTATAAGTGTGTGTCTGTGTCTCTGTATATGTGTGTGTGTGTATGACTGTATGTGTGTGTATATGTGTATAAGTGTGAGTGTGTGTAAGTGTGTGTCTGTGTCTCTGTATATGTGTGTGTGTGTGTATGTGTGTATATGTGTATAAGTGTGTGTGTGTGTAAGTGTGTGTCTGTGTCTCTGTATATGTGTGTGGGTGTGTATGTGTGTATATGTGTATAAGTGTGTGTGTGTGTGTCTGTGTCTCTGTATATGTGTGTGGGTGTGTATGAGTGTATGTGTGTATATGTGTATAAGTGTGTGTGAGTGTGTATAAGTGTGTGAGTGTGTGTGTCTGTGTCTCTGTATATGTGTGTGGGTGTGTATGAGTGTGTGTGTATATATGTGTATAAGTGTGTGTAGTGTGTGTCTGTGTCTCTGTATATGTGTGTGGGTGTGTATGAGTGTATGTGTGTATATATGTGTATAAGTGTGTGTGTATAAGTGTGTAAGTGTGTCTGTGTCTCTGTATATGTGTGTGGTGTGTGTATGAGTGTATGTGTATATATATGTATAAGTGTGTGAGTGTGTATAAGTGTGTGTCTGTGTCTCTGTATATGTGTGTGTGTGTGTATGAGTGTATGTGTATATATGTGTATAAGTGTGTGTGAGTGTGTATAAGTGTGTGTCTGTGTCTCTGTATATGTGTGTGGGTGTGTGTATGAGTGTATGTGTGTATAAGTGTGTGTGAGTGTGTATAAGTGTGTGTCTGTGTCTCTGTATATGTGTGTGGGTGTGTATGAGTGTGTGTGAAAGCACCTCTATTTTTGCTTCCAGAAGATAGATGAACCTCATTGTTACAGAAAACAAAACAACACAGAGAAAACTGATTAACATTAACAATGTGTGTGTGTGTGGCTGTGTGTGTGTGTGTGTGTGTGTGTGTGTACAACTAAAGAAAAACACACATACACACACTTGCACTCTTTCAGAGGGTTACATAGCTCTGCTGGGACTCACACACACCTTCAAACACACTTTCTGGCAAACATGAGCTCATTGTTTAGCTTTAAACACACACACACACACACACACACACACACACACACACACACACACACACACACACACACACACACACATATTTTCCTGTTGCTCCTAAAACTGGCAGGAGGCCAAAGACAGAGAGTTTGTACTGGCTGCTTTATCCCACTAAACACACACACACACACACACACACACACACACACACACACCACCTTCACATGTTACTTTCTCAACACTGTGTGGAGCTGCTATGGCAACTAAACTCCGCCTCTTCAAGGTGGGGACTGATATTTAAGCTGCAGGAAAAACTCTCAAAACTCTGAGGAAAAATACAGAAAGAGAGAATAGACAGATATATATATATATATAGAGAGAGAGAGAGAGAGAGAGAGAGAGAGAGAGAGAGAGAGAGAGAGAGAGAGAGAGAGAGAGAGAGAGAGAGAGAGAGAGAGAGAGAGAGAGAGAGAGAGAGAGAGAGAGAGAGAGAGAGAGAGAGAGAGAGAGAGAGAGAGAGAGAGAGAGAGAGAGAGAGAGAGAGAGAGAGAGAGAGAGAGAGAGAGAGAGAGAGAGAGAGAGAGAGAGAGAGAGAGAGAGAGAGAGAGAGAGAGAGAGAGAGAGAGAGAGAGAGAGAGAGAGTGTGTGTGTGTGAGTGTATGTGTATATATGTGTATATGTGTATAAGTGTGTCTGTGTCTCTGTATGTGTGTGTATATATATATATATATATATATATATATATATATATATATATATATATATATGTATATAAGTGTGTGTAAGTGTGTGTGAGTGTGTAAGTGTGTGAGTGTATAAGTGTGAGTGTGTATATGTGTGTATAAGTGTGTATGAGTGTGTGTATGTGTATAAGTGTATGTGTGTATATGTGTGTATAAGTGTATGTGAGTGTGTGAGTGTGTGTCTGTGTTCTGTATATGTGTGTGTGTATGACTGTATGTGTGTGTGTATGACTGTATGTGTGTATATATATGTATAAGTGTATGTGAGTGTGTGAGTGTATAAGTGTGTGTGAGTGTGTATAAGTGTGTGTAAGTGTGTCTGTGTCTCTGTGTATGTGTGTGAGTGTATAAGTGTGTCTGTGTCTGTATATGTGTGTGAGTGTGAGTGTGTGAGTGTGTGAGTGTGAGTGTGTGAAAGTGTGTGTCTGTGTCTCTGTATATATGTGTATATGTATATAAGTGTGTGTGTGTATAAGTGTGTAAGTGTGTGTCTCTGTATATATGTGTGTGTATAAGTGTGTGAGTGTATAAGTGTGTATAAGTGTATGTGTGTATAAGTGTGTGAGTGTGTAAGTGTGTGAGTGTATAAGTGTGTGAGTGTATAAGTGTGTGAGTGTGTATAAGTGTGTGAGTGTATAAGTGTGTATAAGTGTGTCTGTGTCTGTATATGTGTGTGAGTGTATAAGTGTGTAAGTGTGTCTGTGTCTCTGTGTATGTGTGTGTGTGTGTGTATGACTGTATGTGTGTGTATATGTGTATAAGTGTATGTGAGTGTGTGAGTGTGTGTAAGTGTGTGTCTGTGTCTCTGTATATGTGTGTGTGTATATGTATGTGTGTATAAGTGTGTGTAAGTGTGTGTGAGTGTGTATAAGTGTGTGTCTGTGTCTGTATATGTGTGTGTGTGTGTATGAGTGTATGTGTATGTGTGTATGTGTATGTGTATATGTGTATATGTGTATAAGTGTGTGTGTGAGTGTATAAGTGTGTGTCTGTGTCTCTGTGTATGTGTGTGTGTATGTGTGTGTGAGTGTGAGTGTGTGTGTCTGTGTCTCTGTATATGTGTGTGTGTGTGTATAAGTGTATGTGTGTGTATATGTATAAGTGTGTGTAAGTGTGTGAGTGTGTGTCTGTGTCTCTGTATATGTGTGGTGTGTGTATGACTGTATGTGTGTATATGTGTATAAGTGTGTATAAGTGTGAGTGTGTGTGTGTGTCTGTGTCTCTGTATATGTGTGTGGTGTGTGTATGTGTGTGTATATGTGTATAAGTGTGTGAGTGTGTGTAAGTGTGTGTCTGTGTCTCTGTATATGTGTGTGGTGTGTGTATGTGTGTGTATATGTGTATAAGTGTGTGTGAGTGTGTATAAGTGTGTGTAAGTGTGTGTCTGTGTCTCTGTATATGTGTGTGTGTGTGTATGAGTGTATGTGTGTGTATATGTATAAGTGTGTGAGTGTGTATAAGTGTGTGTGTGTGTATGTGTGTGTGTATATATGTGTGGGTGTGTGTATGAGTGTATGTGTGTATATGTGTATAAGTGTGTGAGTGTGTGTGTCTGTGTCTCTGTATATGTGTGTGTGTGTGTGAGTGTATGTGTGTATATGTGTATAAGTGTGTGTGAGTGTGTATAAGTGTGTGTCTGTGTCTCTGTATATGTGTGTGGTGTGTATGAGTGTATGTGTGTGTATATGTATAAGTGTGTGTGAGTGTGTATAAGTGTGTGTCTGTGTCTGTATATGTGTGTGGTGTGTGTATAAGTATGTGTGTATATATGTGTATAAGTGTGTGTGAGTGTATAAGTGTGTCTGTGTCTCTGTATATGTGTGTGGGTGTGTATGAGTGTATGTGTATATATGTGTATAAGTGTGTGAGTGTGTATAAGTGTGTGTCTGTGTCTCTGTATATGTGTGTGTGTGTATGAGTGTATGTGTGTGTATAAGTGTGTGTGAGTGTGTATAAGTGTGTGTCTGTGTCTCTGTATATGTGTGTGTGTGTGTGTATGAGTGTATGTGTATATATATGTGTATAAGTGTGTGTGAGTGTGTGTATAAGTGTGTATGTGTGTGTGAGTGTGTGTAAGTGTGTGTGTATGTATATGTGTGTATAAGTGTGTGTGTGTGTATAAGTGTATAAGTGTGTGAGTGTGTGAGTGTATAAGTGTGTGTGTGTGTGTATAGTGTATAAGTGTGTGTGTGTGTATATGTGTGTGTGTGTATAAGTGTATAAGTGTGTGAGTGTGTATATGTGTGTGTGTGTATGTATGTGTGTATGTGTGTGTATGTGTGTGTGTGTGTGTATGTGTATAAGTGTGTGTGTGTGTATATGTATGTGTGTATAAGTGTGTGAGTGTGTGTGTGTGTGTGTATAAGTGTGTGTGTGTGTA
>NC_060884.1:120000-125000 GCF_014805685.1 Silurus meridionalis | reverse complement strand
CATATGCACATCTATCTCCAGCTTTAAAATGTAAGCGTGCGATTCCTTTAGCACCTTCGATGGTCGTACCGTGGAAGGAAACAGGCCACTCACCAGGTTCAGACTGAGTCCTCCATCCTATAGATCCGAGCCATGCGTTTCCATCTGGGTATTTATTCTTCACCTTCAGAGCGAATCGGTACCACCCGACCGGCCGCTTGTACGGTTCTCCTCCACGTGAGCACTCTGAGGAATCCGTCATGTTGCGGAAATCATAATCATATATTGGATCAAAGAAGTTCTCCATGTCCATGAACAGCTCGTTGTGTAAATGATCCATTTCACTGCTGCCCAGAGCAATTTTTTTCAGCAAAGAAGCCACGACATTAACACTATCTACAGTGTAATTAAAAGTCGTTGAGATGAAATTGTAAACTGTCAGTTCTGAATCTGTGGATTCACCAGGATCAAGACATTTCACTGAAGCATTGGTGAGAGTAGAGAGAGCCTCCAGCACAAGATCTCTGTCCATTCCAGGCATGATGAACTCCTGATATGAGTCTTAACAGGTTCTAAAGATCTACAGCTCTGTGTTCAGAGATTTCAATGGTAAGGGTGTGGCTTAGAAGAGTATAAACCTTTAGAAAGACTTCTGTCAGTTGAACTTTGGAAGAAATAAGGAACTTTTGCACACTGTCTCGTTGGTCTTAGGTCAGCTCTTACATCGCTGCATGATCAGAGATTAAATCAGCTGTAAATCACGTCAGATAAAACTAACAGGTACAATAAATGAGTGTTACCTGTGTGCAGAAGGTGAGACTCAAACCAGCAGATCATTATTGCAGAATGTAGAATTGTCTCTATTGGGTCATGTTTACATACACAAACGCACACACTTTAAACTGCTCACACACTTCACACACTTCTCTGCTGTGTCCAATATGGCGGCGCGGCAGGAGCTCGCAGCGGCCTCTCCAGGTCCAAAAATAGTGCTTTCACCATATTTAGCCGACCTATTACAATCAGCTGGGTGCATGAGTACGACCACCAGATACTGTTACGGTTCAGGCATCATGCAACCAATAATCTGCATGATGAAGTTATTAATAACCTTTGCGACCTTGGCCAAAAAGACCAGGCCCCCAGCCCTCGGTGTCACCTGATGCCGGTGGCCGGGAGAGGGTACGTCGGAAGTGCTGCTCGAGGAAGCGGAAGCGCGCCAAGCGGGCGGGTGTCCGTGCTAGGCTAAATGCTAACCCTAGCCGGCCGGCTCTCCCATCCATCTTTCTTTCAAACGTCTGTTCCCTGGACAATAAACTGGATTACATCCGACTCCAGCGAACCACACGGCGAGAGTTTAGAGACTGCTGCGTCTTTGTTTTCACAGAGACGAGGCTCAGCGACAGAGTTCCGGAAGCCGCCATCCAGGTGGACGGGCTAACCGTGTTCCCATCCAGCTAGACGGGCTAACAGCTCTGTGCGGTGACTCACGGTGGTGGCCTGTGTGTTTATATCAACACGGAATGGTGTAAGAACTCTGTGCTTGTCTCACGCTATTGCTTATCACTAGTGGAGTTTGTGACTGTTAAATGCAGACCTTTTTATTTACCACAAGAATTTACCACTGGTTTCATTGTTGGAGTGAACATTCCTTCCAGTGCTAATGCTAAGGAGACACTGTATGAACTCTAAGGCACTATTAGCGACCTGCAGAATGCTCACCCCGACGGATTGTTGATTATCGCCGGAGATTTTAACCATGTGAATCTCAGGATTGTGCTCCCTAAACTTCATCAGCAAGTGGACAGCGAACATGCTGGATCTTGTTTACACGAACATCCCCAGCGCGTATCATGCAGAGCCCCGCCCCCATCTCGGATACTCAGACCACTGCTCTGTTATGCTAATTCCAGCATACAGACCGCTCATCAGATGCTCTAAACCGGTTCTGAAACAGGTGAAAACCTGGCCAGAAGGAGCTGCTGTCAGGAGCTACAGGACTGTTTTGAGTGCACTGACTGGAACATTTTCTGGGAGGCTGCAATTAACGGCGATTCCATCAACTTGTTGGAGTACACGTCAACAGTGACCAGCTACATCAGCAAGTGCGTTGATGATGTGACCATCTCCAAGACCATCACTACATGCTCCAACCAGAAGCCGTGGATGACTGCAAATGTGCTGGTGCTGCTGAAACAAAGATACTCTGCCTTCAGAGCAGAGGACAAGACGGTCTTAAGAACAGAAAGGGCCAAACTGTCCCATGCCATCAGAGAGGCGAAGCACCAACATGCAAAGAAAATCCACGACCACTTCCAGGACAGCGGAGACACCCGGCGCATGTGGCAGGGCATCCACAAACTACAAGAAACTTCACCTGCTTATGACCTTAAAGAGTTAACCCACAGAAGTCTGCTGGACCAGACAACATTCCTGGCAATGTGCTCGGGGAATGTGCACAACATCTAGCGGATGCCTTTACAGACATCTTCAACATCTTCCTGAGCAGCAACGTTGTTCCTATGTGCCTCAAGACAACGAACATTGTTCCCGCGCCAAAGAAGTCTACTGTCTCCTGCCTCAACCCATCATGAAGTGCTTTGAGAGGCTCGTCATGAGGCATATTAAAACCCAGCTTTCACCCTCACTGGACCCCATGCAGTTCGCGTATCGTCCAAACCGTTCCACGGACGATGCCATCTCCACAACCCTCCATTTAGCCCTAAACCACCTAGACAACAAGGACTCTTATGTGTGAATGCTGTTCATTGACTTCAGCTCGGCATTCAACACGATCATCCCTCAGAACCTGATTGAGAAGCTGACCTTCTGGGCCTGAACACCTCCCTCTGCAACTGAAACCTGGACTTCCTGACTGGGAGATCTCAGTCAGTCCGGATCAGGAACAGCATCTCCAGCACCACCACACTAAGCACTGGGGCCCCTCAGGAATGTGTACTCAGCCCACTGCTGTTCACTCTGCCGACTCACAACTGTGTAGCAATGCACAGTTCGAATCACATCATCAAGTTTGCGGATGACACTACTGTGGTGGGTCTAATCAGCAAGAATGACAAGTCAGCATACAGAGAGGAGGTGCAATGGTTAACAGCCTGGTGTGGAGCAAACAACCTGTTTTGTAATGTTGACAAAACCAAAGAGATGGTTGTGGACTTCAGGAGAGCACAGAGTGACCATTCTCTACTGATTATCAATGGATCCTCAGTGGAGATCATCAAGAGCACCAAATTCAAGGATAGTGAGGACAGATGAGATCATCATCAGAGTCTCTCTCCCCTCTATTATGCAAACACCATTGCGGACAACCACACACACCTGTCTCACACACTTTTCACTTTCCTGCCATTAGGAAAACAGTTCCGAAGCATTCGGGCCGCCACATCAAGACTGTGCAACAGTTTTTTCCCGCAAGCCATCAGAATCCTCAATACACAGAAGAGAGTAGAGGTTAGGGTTGGTACTTCAAATGTTGGTACTATGACTGGTAAAGTGAGAGAGGGAGCTGATATGATGGAGAGGAAAAAGGTAGATATGTTGTGTGTTCAGGAGACAAAGTGGAAAGGGAGTAAGAGCAGGAACATTGGAGGTGAGTTTAAACTGTTCTATCATGGTGTGGATGGAAAGAGAAATGGTGTAGGGGGGATTCTGAAGAAAGAGTACAGTAAGAGTGTAGTGGAGGTGAAGAGAGTTTCTGATAGGGTGATGATCGTGAAGCTGGAAGTTGAAGGGATGATGATAAATGTCATCAGTATTTATGCTCCACAAGTGGGCTGTGAGATGGAGGAGAAGGAAAGATTCTGGAATTAATTAGATGAAGTGGTAGATGGTGAACCTAGGAAAGAACGATTGGTGATTGGGGCAGACTTTAATGGGCATGGGGGTGAAGGGAACAGAGGTGATGAGGAGGTGATGGTAGGTATGGTCTTAAGGAGAGGAATGTGGAAGGGCAGATGGTGGTAGATTTTGCTAAAAGGATGGAAATGGCAGTGGTGAACACGTATTTTAAGAAGAAAGAGGATCATAGGGTGACGTATAAAAGTGGAGGAAGGTGCACACAGGTGGACTATGTTCTATGCAGGAGATGCAACCTTAAGGAGATTGGAGACTGTAAGGTGTTGGCAGGGGACAGTGTAGCTAGACAGCATCGGATGGTGGTCTGTAGGATGGTTTTGGAGGTGAAGAAGAAGAGGAGGAGAGTAAGGACTGAAAGGAGAATAAGATGGTGGAAACTGAAGGAGGAAGACTGTAGTGTAAGGTTTAGGGAAGAGGTCAGACAGGAGCTTGGTGGTGGTGAAGAGGTGCTGGATGATTGTGGAACTACTGCAGGAGTGATGAGGGAGACAGCTAGAAAAGTACTTGGTGTGACATCTGGAAATAGAAAAGAAGACAAAGAGACGTGGTGGTGGAATGAGGAAGTGCAGGAGAGCATAACGGGAAAGAGGTTGGAGGATCAGAATTGGGATCGGCAGAGTGATGAGAAAAGTATCAGGAGAACAAGGAGATGCAGCAGCAGGTAAAGAGGGATGTGGAGAAAGACAAGGAAAAGGCAGGAGGATGGAGAGGAGAGGGAAAAGGATGGAGAGGGAAATGTGTTGACTAGTGAGGAGAGTGTGTTGAGAAGGTGGAGGGAGTATTTTGAGCAGCTGATGAATGAGGAAAATCAGAGAGAGAGAGAGAAGGTTGGATGATACAGAGTTAGTGAAGCAAGATGTGGATAGGATTAGTAAGGAGGAAGTAAAAGTAGCGATTAAGAGGATGAAGAGTGGAAAGTCGGTTGGACTAGATGACATACCGGTAGAAGCATTGAGTCACGTGACAGAAGAACCAGAAGAGTGAGAGATAAACTGCTCAATTCTGTTCCGTGCACAGATTTAGCGATGCTTTGCGCATGCGCGTCCAGTAGTCCAGTGATCTAATCAATCTTTGAGACAACTCGTCACATTAAACCCAACATTATTACAGAGCAGCTTCAGGAAATGCCCAGAAACTTAATTCATGAG
>NC_060884.1:112500-115000 GCF_014805685.1 Silurus meridionalis | reverse complement strand
TGAAGATCTGACCTGCATCTGCATGAGGTTTTTGTGCTCATGTGATATGAAGGTCATGTGACCTACCTTTGGGGGAAGTTGTCCCTCAGTGATCACCAGTGTGTCTCCATTAACCACACCCATCTCCAACAGAGAGGCATTCTAACACACACACACACACACACACACACACACACACACACACTTGTTGGTGCTCCACACATTAATACTGCAGGTGTGTATGCAAGTGTGTGTGCGTGCACAACTGCACCTCATCCAACAGGGGTTCCCCAACCTCCTCACACCAATCCATCCTCCTCAAGTGCCAGCACATTCCTGCACACACACACACACACACACACCTTAAATCCGAAACCTTACACAGTACAACCTCCTTGTTACACAACACCCTATACCCCAATCCCTACACCCCAACTCCCTATACCCCGACTCCTACACCCCAACCCCTACACCCTAACCTGCACATGTAAACACTACACACTCTCCTTTGATAAATAATGTGAACTTTATGTTAAAAGAGAAAAAAAGTTTTTACCGTTCAGTCCGGCTTCCTGCAGCATCGCTATCAAACACTAAAACACACAAAGAGCAGAGATTAAACACACACACACACACACACACACACACACACACACACACACACACACACACACACACACCTCCTTCACAGTGAGCGTCTCCTCCACGATGATCTCCAGTTCTGGGCCTGTAGGTGGCGCAACACTGAAGAACAGAAAAAGCTGCAGAACACAATTATAGCTCACTCATGGCTGTGTCTCATTAGTGACATTTACACTTCCCCTGGTCCACTTTCAGCCATCTTAAGGGACCTTCTATAAAGTGATGTTTGTTAAATAAACACACTTTTCTTTTTTTTTTTTTCACCTGTGAGGCTTTTGGGGCATGTCCAGGACACAGACACAGCGAGGTCATCAACTTAATACCTGCATCACGTACAGCGAGATCTTCACGGACTACAGAACACACACACACACACACACACACACACACACACACACACACACACACACACGTTGTAAGCAGCAGTTTTAGCTGTGATTTAATTAGTAATAAGTAATTAGTAAAGTCATACCTGGGGGTAAAAGTTTCCCCGTTCGATCCCTCTGTCTCAAACAACACACACCACCTGAGAGACAGAGTTTACAGATCAGCAGATAGGGATTAGTGGTCAAGTCTCAGTGGTTAGAGATTAGGGGTTAGGGTTTAGTGGTTAGGGTTTAGTGGTCAGGCCTTAGGAATTAGTGGTTAGGGATTAGTGGTTAGGGTTTAGTGATTAGGGATTAGTGGTTAGGGTTTAGGGATTAGTGGTTAGGGATTAGTGGTTAGGGTTTAGTGGTTAGGGTTTAGGGATTAGTGGTTAGGGTTTAGTGGTTAGGGTTTAGGGGTTAGGGTTAGGGTTTAGGGATTAGTGGTTAGGGTTTAGTGGTTAGGGTTTAGTGGTTAGGGTTAGGGTTTAGTGGTTAGGGTTTAGTGGTTAGGGTTTAGGGTTTAGTGGTTAGGGTTTAGTGGTTAGGGTTTAGTGGTTAGTGGTTAGTGGTTAGGGTTTAGTGGTTAGGTTTAGTGGTTAGGGTTTAGGGTTTAGTGGTTGGGGTTTAGTGGTTAGGTTTAGTGGTTAGGGTTTAGGGTTAGTGGTTAGGGTTTAGTGGTTGGGGTTTAGTGGTTAGGGTTTAGTGGTTAGGGTTAGGGTTAGGGTTTAGTGGTTAGTGGTTAGGGTTTAGTGGTTAGGGTTTAGTGGTTAGGGTTTAGTGGTTGGGGTTTAGGGTTTAGTGGTTAGGGTTTAGTGGTTAGGGTTTAGTGGTTGGGGTTTAGGGTTTAGTGGTTAGGGTTTAGGGTTTAGTGGTTAGGGGTTAGTGGTTAGGGTTTAGTGGTTAGGGTTTAGTGGTTAGGGTTTAGGGTTTAGTGGTTAAGGAGTAGTCACCTGTGAAATGCTGCTGCATCTCCTCCAGCGCTCTCTCTTTCACCTCACTAAGCAACTACACACACACACACACACACACACACACACACACACACACACACACACACACAGTGAACATGAAGGTGTGCCTAAGTGTTTGTGTTTGTGCGTGTGTATGTGTGGTGACTTGCAGTGCTTCCTGCAGCTGGAATCTTCATGACGTTCTCCTCCTGAGTTGTGTGTGTGTAAAGCTCCACCTGCAGCCAGCGACAGTCCGATGGTGTCGTCACGGTAACCACGTCTTCACTAACGCTGAACACACTGCCATCAGAAACAAACAGATTCTCAGTAAGAGTCAGATCTCGATTTAAGGTGTGCGTGAGATTCTGATTCCTTCATGCTCGTGTGACCCTCTGACCTGTTGTCCAGGTGTGTGTGTGGCAGCAGCAGCAGCGTGTCTCCGTCCCGGAGTGTGAGTTGTCTCAGCGTCCTCCTCATGGCCTCAGGTGAATACACCTTCCACTTGCTGGCCCCGCCTCCTTCTCCACCTGGCCTCGCCTCTTTTGCCTGCTGACACACCAG
>NC_060884.1:92500-107500 GCF_014805685.1 Silurus meridionalis | reverse complement strand
AAATGTCACTTCCGGGTTTATAGGCCAAAACAAGTAATAGCGCCCTCTACTGAAACCCAACGTTAATTCTCTCTCACACTCACTCACACACACACACGTGTGATTGTACTGTATAAATAACAAAAACAAATGTTACAATTTTAAGCTTTATTGTTGCTCATCAAAAAGATTTATCACAGCAGAGTTCAAACCTGTTCATATTTGTTTATCAATAAAAAAAACAAACATTGAATTTGAAAGTCATTTACCACTTTAACGGGTCTCAGCGGGTCTCTGTGCTGAGACCTAAATCCCAACTGAACCTGGTACCATAGACTGCCCTCCTGGGGAACGTGGTGGGTCCAAATACACTAACAGATGCGTTCTCTTTATTTTGAACCCATTTAGTTACTCTTCTCTGTTCCATTGAAGCACATCCTTCTGACCACAATCACCTTAAAGGAGCAGTTTTAGGTTGTTGTTTTTTTATATATATCCCACATAGACACACACGTGAAGGTTCAGGGGGTTTTATTGGTGTTTATTGTCACTGCAAAAATAACAAAAACCCGAA
Source organism: Silurus meridionalis (assembly GCF_014805685.1). Taxonomy (NCBI): domain Eukaryota; kingdom Metazoa; phylum Chordata; class Actinopteri; order Siluriformes; family Siluridae; genus Silurus; species Silurus meridionalis. Next base: position 106,947 of record NC_060884.1, on the reverse strand, counting down.
AGTCCAGAAAAATAATTTACTAATTAAAAGGTATCACTTTTATAGCAAAATACTATAATCAGCCAAAATCCCAGTCTTTCATTTTTCCCACAATCCTACAGGGTTCTCTAAATGCAGTATGAGACTAAAGCTGTTACATGCTGAAAAAACAAATGTACATCTAAAGAGAGAATCACGCTGTCTTTTTCTTTCTGTCTCTCCATCTTCATCACACTTAAGGAGCAGAGCTAAAAACAGCTGAAGAGGAGAAGCTCCTTCACTTCATCACCTGTCCATCAGGTAAGTGAAGGAGAAGCTTGGCTCAGATAAAGTGCTCAGTGTGTGTGTGTGTGTGTGTGTGTGTGTCTTAGAGCCCAAGTGATTTGCGGACAATCTTCTTAGCAAGTCTGTTGAACTGCTCTCTGTCTTCTCGCCACATCTTAGAGGCATCAACATTAGCTCCACTCTCATCATTCGGCTCTGAGGAAAACACACACACACACACACACACACACACACACACACACACACACACACACACACACACACAGTTGCAGAGTGGTGGATTGTGATCACTCATCATACATCACACACACATCCTACATCATCTAACACACACACACACACACACACACACACACACACACACACTCTCATCCTACATCACACACACTCATCATGCATCACACACATCCTACATCATCTAACACACACACACACTCACATATGTACCTTTTGACTGGGTGGTGGTAGATGTGGCTGTAGAGGAACTCTCCTCCTCCTCCTCGAACAGATCTCCGAACATGGTCGAGAGAGAGAGAGCTATCTCACCTCAGGAACACTCTGCAGCGCTCTCATCACCATCATATCACCTTCACATCACTTCCTGAGACTCCGCTCCCTCAGGATCATAAACGCTGGGAGATGAAACCCTCAATAGTAAAAACTGCTCCTCACTACATGCGGAAACACGGAGCTGAATCCGGCTCAGAGCGCAGCCATGTTGTCCTCTCACACCACCGCGGTGCACTATGGGAATCCGAGTTCAAATGTCACTTCCGGGTTTATAGGCCAAAACAAGTAATAGCGCCCTCTAACGTTGAAACCCAACGTTAATTCTCTCTCACACTCACTCACACACACGTGTGATTGTACTGTATAAATAACAAAAACAAATGTTACAATTTTAAGCTTTATTGTTGCTCATCAAAAAGATTTATCACAGCAGAGTTCAAACCTGTTCATATTTGTTTATCAATAAAAAAAACAAACATTGAATTTGAAAGTCATTTACCACTTTAACGGGTCTCAGCGGGTCTCTGTGCTGAGACCTAAATCCCAACTGAACCTGGTACCATAGACTGCCCTCCTGGGGAACGTGGTGGGTCCAAATACACTAACAGATGCGTTCTCTTTATTTTGAACCCATTTAGTTACTCTTCTCTGTTCCATTGAAGCACATCCTTCTGACCACAATCACCTTAAAGGAGCAGTTTTAGGTTGTTTTTTATATATATCCCACATAGACACACACGTGAAGGTTCAGGGGGTTTTATTGGTGTTTATTGTCACTGCAAAAATAACAAAAACCCGAAAGTCCAGAAAAATAATTTACTAATTAAAAGGTATCACTTTTATAGCAAAATACTATAATCAGCCAAAATCCCAGTCTTTCATTTTTCCCACAATCCTACAGGGTTCTCTAAATGCAGTATGAGACTAAAGCTGTTACATGCTGAAAAAACAAATGTACATCTAAAGAGAGAATCACGCTGTCTTTTTCTTTCTGTCTCTCCATCTTCATCACACTTAAGGAGCAGAGCTAAAAACAGCTGAAGAGGAGAAGCTCCTTCACTTCATCACCTGTCCATCAGGTAAGTGAAGGAGAAGCTTGGCTCAGATAAAGTGCTCAGTGTGTGTGTGTGTGTGTGTGTGTGTGTCTTAGAGCCCAAGTGATTTGCGGACAATCTTCTTAGCAAGTCTGTTGAACTGCTCTCTGTCTTCTCGCCACATCTTAGAGGCATCAACATTAGCTCCACTCTCATCATTCGGCTCTGAGGAAAACACACACACACACACACACACACACACACACACACACACACACACACACACACACACACAGTGTCTGAATGATGAATAATCATTGAGCTTATGTAAAAGTGTGTGTGTGTGTATATATATATATATATATATATATGAATAAAAAGTGTGTGTGTCTGTACCTGCAAGCATGCTGATGACACTCAGTAAAATTTTCTCCACACTTTGTACAGGACTCCACCTCTCTGCACTGCTCTCATACCCCATTGGATCATCACCAGGGGCATGAAGGATCGAGATACACACACGTCCATCTGGGTAAACTACAAACACACACACAGTTTACTGATTCAGTTATTTAAGGGGAAGCACTGCAGTTACTGTAAGTGTGTGTGTGTGTGTGTGAGAGAGAAGGGGAGGGGGGGGGTGTTACTCACTGTTGGGGTGAAACATGTCACAGGTGAACTTCATCTTTGGAGGACTGAGTGGATAATCAGAGGGGAAACTGAGGAGAGCTGGAAACACACCACCCTCAAAACATGTATCCTCAGGTCCCCTACACACACACACACACACACACACACACACACACAGAGACAGTAATATATTCAATTAGATTGAACTGTTTTAATGTAAATTGTCTTAAAGCAGCTGTGCACAGAATGTGGTGATAAAGATGAATAAGGTGTGTGTGTGTGTGTGTACAGGGAGTGCAGAATTATTAGGCAAGTTGTATTTTTGAGGATTAATTTTATTTGAGGATTTAATTTGAACAACAACCATGTTCTCAATGAACACAAAAAACTCATTAATATCAAAGCTGAATATTTTTGGAAGTAGTTTTTAGTTTTAGCTATTTTAGGGGGATATCTGTGTGTGCAGGTGACTATTACTGTGCATAATTATTAGGCAACTTAAAAAACAAATTTATACCCATTTCAATTATTTATTTTTACCAGTGAAACCAATATAACATCTCAACATTCACAAATATACATTTCTGACATTCAAAACCAAACAAAACAAATCAGTGACCAATATAGCCACCTTTCTTTGCAAGGACACTCAAAAGCCTGCCATCCATGGATTCTGTCAGTGTTTTGATCTGTTCACCATCAACATTGCGTGCAGCAGCAACCACAGCCTCCCAGACACTGTTCAGAGAGGTGTACTGTTTTCCTCCTTGTAAATCGCACATTTGATGATGGACCACAGGTTCTCAATGGGGTTCAGATCAGGTGAACAAGGAGGCCATATCATTAGATTTTCTTCTTTATACCCTTTCTTGCCAGCCACGCTGTGGAGTACTTGGGCGTGTGTGATGGAGCATTGTCCTGCATGAAAATCATGTTTTTCTTGAAGGATGCAGACTTCTTCCTGTACCACTGCTTGAAGAAGGTGTCTTCCAGAAACTGGCAGTAGGACTGGGAGTTCAGCTTGACTCCATCCTCAACCCGAAAAGGCCCCACAAGCTCATCTTTGATGATACCAGCCCAAACCAGTACTCCACCTCCACCTTGCTGGCGCCTGAGTCGGACTGGAGCTCTCTGCCCTTTACCAATCCAGCCACGGGCCCATCCATCTGGCCCATCAAGACTCACTCTCATTTCATCAGTCCATAAAACCTTAGAAAATCAGTCTTGAGATATTTCTTGGCCCAGTCTTGACGTTTCAGCTTGTGTGTCTTGTTCAGTGGTGGTCGACTTTCTGCCTTTCTTACCTTGGCCATGTCTCTGAGTATTGCACACCTTGTGCTTTTGGGCACCCAGTGATGTTGCAGCTCTGAAATATGGCCAAACTGGTGGCAAGTGGCATCTTGGCAGCTGCACGCTTGACTTTTCTCAGTTCACGGGCAGTTATTTTGCGCCTTGGTTTTTCCACACGCTTCTTGCGACCCTGTCGACTATTTTGAATGAAACGCTTGATTGTTCGATGATCACGCTTCAGAAGCTTGGCTATTTTAAGACTGCTGCATCCCTCTGCAATATATCTCACTATTTTTGACTTTTCTGAGCCTGTCAAGTCCTTCTTTTGACCCATTTTGCCAAAGGAAAGGAAGTTGCCTAATAATTATGCACACCTGATATAGGGTGTTGATGTCATTAGACCACACCCTTCTCATTACAGAGATGCACATCACCTAATATGCTTAATTGGTAGTAGGCTTTCCAGCCTATACAGCTTGGAGTAAGACAACATGCATAACGAGGATGATGTGGTCAAAATACTCATTTGCCTAATAATTCTGCACTCCCTGTATACACAAACAAGTGTTCTCAGAGTATTCGATTGTGTATACTCACATGATTAAAGCTTCCCACTCAAAGAAGTTCTCTTCATTCACAGGACCTGTTACACACACACACACACACACACACACACAAGACTAGTACAATCTATCTGGCCTAGTGCTCCCCGGAGTGTGTGATTAGTGACACTTTACCTGCCACAATGCCTTCTGGAGGATTCAGAGTGAGTTCTGAAGTTGAAGTTGAAAAACAATAAACAAACACATGGTAAATATTCAGTGATATTAAGTGCAGTGTTTGTGAAGCTACAACATCTGTAATGTAAACACTTCCATCTCATCAAAATCACACAGTAAACACGCGCAAGATTCGAGTTATCCTGTGCAGCTCTCCGCGCGTGTGTGTGTGTGTGTGTGTGTGTGTGAGAGAGAAGAAGAATAAAAAATAAACTCACGTTTATACTCCGCCATTAATCTCTTTAACGCAGTTCCGGCCATGACGCTTTACACATCCACCACGGAGCAGGACCGGAAATGGTAATGTGACATCACTGTTCTGCTTCCGGTGCAGGAATACAGCCCTAGTTTACTTTTATATATAAACTGGAACCCGAGTTAACATGGCGTCTATCACAGATCTGAAAAACGGTGGGTTTAAACTTCATTATTTTATCATTTTGACTTTAATAAACTGCAGATTAAACTGTAATAAACACGTTTAATTAATAAAACACTAAACTCCTGATCACAGTCTCAGTGTGTGACATGCTAATTTACCTCAGCACTTAGTCTGATCTATACAATACACCAGATTTTACTATTAGATTAGATTCAACTGTATTATTGTCACTGTGCAGGGAACACGTGCAGAGCAAACACACTGCAGTTCACATCTTACACAAGTGCACAAGTGTCTTATTTACAATCAATAACAGTAAATAAATAGTGTATGAGGTTCATAAATACAGGTGTGTGTGTGTGTGTGTGTGTGTGTGTGTGTGTCTGTGTGTGTCGCTGTCTGTGTGTGTCGCTGTCTGTGTGTGTCGTTGTCTCTGTCGCTGTCTGTGTGTGTCGCTGTGTGTGTGTGTCGTTGTCTGTGTCGCTGTGTGTGTGTGTGTGTGTGTGTGTGTGTGTGTGTGTGTGTGTGTGTGTGTGTGCTGTGTGTGTGTGTGTGTCGTCTGGGTCGCTGTATATGTGTGTGTGTGTGTCGCTGTCTGTGTCTGGGTCGCTGTGTGTGCCGCTGTGTGTGTGTGTGTGTGTGTGTGTCTGTGTCGCTGTCTGTGTCTGGGTCGCTGTGTGTGCCGCTGTGTGTGTGTGTGTGTGTGTGCCGCTGTGTGTGTGTGCCGCTGTGTGTGTGTGCCGCTGTGTGTGTGTGTGTGTGCGTCCGTCGCTGTCTGTGTCGCTGTGTGTGTGTGTGTGTGTCGTTGTCTGTGTGTGTGCCGCAGCCCTGAGGGAGATGTTGGAGGTGCGAGGTGTTCTCCCACAGCTCAGAGCGAGGATGAGGGCAGAGGTGTTCAGAGCGTTAGATGATGTAAGTGAGACCCGACCTTCACCTGGTCCTCACATGCTGCTCATCAACCAGATGATCCACGAGTACCTCAGGTTCCACAAGTACCATCACACAGAGTCTGTGTTTACTACAGGTGCAAACACACACACAACTTCCCTACTCTATCTCATTGATATGGCAGTCAGACAATGTGTGTGTGTGTGTGTGTGTGTGTGTGTGTGTGTGTGTTTGTGTGTGTGTAGAGTCAGGACAGCAGGATGTTCCTCTGGACCGAACATTCATTGCCAATGAACTGAACATTGTAGAAGAGCCAAGCACCAGGGAACTGTGAGTATGCATTGTTGTGTGTACACACGCCAGCAAAACAGAATGAGGTCCTAAGGATAAATTGGGGTGTGTGTGTGTGTGTGTGTGTGTGTGTGTGTGTGTGTGTGTAATAGCCCTCTGCTGTATGGAGTTATCGCTCACTTCCTGAATGAGGAAAGAGCATGAAGAAAGATGTCAGGTAGACAGCTACACACACGCACATACATACACACACAGTCACTCACACAAAAATACACCTGCACACAAACACACACGCATTGTCACAAGTACACCCTATTAGGTGAGAGACTCAAACACACACGAGCACTATTTCCGTTTCATCATCTCTAATAAGTAACATTTATTTTCCAGAGCTGAGGAAGTCACGTGACAGTGAGAGGGCACGTGACCCAGGTCACAGCAGCTTTAATATTGTTTAATATTGTTGCTCCTGAGTGGTTTAGTATTTCTGTTTTATCTCTCTATTCTTTTCGAAAAATAAAATCTGTTTTTAAAATGCGTGTGTGTGTGTGTGTGTGTGTGTGAGATTAGCTCAGATTAAATGTGGTAACACTGCATTTCTCAGTGTGGCCTGAGGGTGTCGCTGCTGTTTGCGTGTTTTTGCTCCGCAGCATCCGCATTTTACATTGAAGAAATTTACTCCAGACAGGAATTTAAAAATAAGCAAATGTATAAATAAAGAAATATTTTACTCAAACGGTTTATTTGCTACTCACATTCTCTCACGTTTATTATCATTAGCAGAAATAATACATTTTGTATAATTATAAATAACTCATTACTGCAAACAATATTATTGGAAAGTCAGTTGACAGAAAATTAAAAACTGCAACAATCAGATTTAATTTCAGTAAACCAGCAAATCAAATATTTGTTTATAGTTTTAATTTAATTTGTATATAACTGACATTTATAAACTGATGATGGTTGTGAACAAACAGACTGAGAGATAGAGATGTACATCAGCAGCAGGTGTGTGTGTGCGTGTGTGTGTGTGTGTGTGTGTGTGTGTGTGTGTGTGTTGTTTACAGGTTAGTAAACAAGCTTAAATCTTGTTGGCCCATATTTAGTCACTGTGAGCTTTACTTTAAACACATTAAACACACTGCACTGCAGATTCCAGACTACACTGACCTTATATGGAGCTGTACATCTCTCTCTCTCTCTCTCTCTCTCTCTCTCTCTCTCTCTCTCTCTCTCTCTCTCTCTCTCTCACTCTCTCTCTCTCTCACTCTCTCTCTCTCTCTCTCTCTCTCTCTCTCTCTCTCTCTCTCTCACCTTTTCTGTCTCTCTTGTTTCTAAAGAAATCTAGCATGGCCCTGATGTAGAGCAGAGTCTGAACTCCAGGTGTGTGTGTGTGTGTGTGTGTGTGTGTGTGTGTGTGTGTGTGTGTGTGTGTGTGTATGTATGTTTTCCGAGTACATTAGCTCTGATGGAAACATTATCAGGCAGCTCAGTGGTGATTTATGGTGCTCTGGAAGAGGTTGTCCTTTTATAGGAAGTTCCATTGGAGTGGTGGGAATGTGTGTGTGTGTGTGTGTGTGTGTGTGTGTGTGTGTGTGTGTGTTAGAGGGATCTCCTCTCTGTATGGGATTCCTCTGTAGATAAGTGTAGTGTTGGCCATGTTGGGAGAAGGTGAAGAAAAAATGCAGACTGTAATAAACACCACATGACTCACTCCTGTGTGAAAGTTGTCCCCAACTACACCCATTATAGGGCTATTACATTGATGGGGGTATTAGGTTGGGGTGTTACTGATAGAGTTAGAGGCAGGGGTATTAGGTTGGGGTAGTACTGATTGTTAGAGGCAGGGGTATTAGGTTGGGGTACTGATTGTTAGAGGCAGGGGTATTAGGTTGGGGTAGTACTGATTGTTAGATGCAGGGGTATTAGGTTGGGGTATTACTGATAGTTAGAGGCAGGGGTATTGGGTTGGGGTATTACTGATAGTTAGAGGCAGGGGTATTAGGTTGGGGTATTACTGATCGTTAGAGGCAGGGGTATTAGGTTGGGGTATTACTGATAGTTAGAGGCAGGGGTATTAGGTTGGGGTATTACTGATAGTTAGAGGCAGGGGTATTAGGTTGGGGTATTACTGATCGTTAGAGGCAGGGGTATTAGGTTAAGGTAGTACTGATAGAGTTAGAGGCAGAGCTATTAGGTTGGGGTATTACTGATAGAGTTAGAGGCAGGGTATTAGGTTGGGGTAGTACTGATTGTTAGAGGCAGGGGTATTAGGTTGGGGTATTACTGATAGAGTTAGAGGCAGGGGTATTAGGTTGGGGTATTACTGATAGAGTTAGAGGCAGGGGTATTAGGTTGGGGTATTACTGATTGTTAGAGGCAGGCATTAGGTTGGGGTATTACTGATTGTTAGAGGCAGGGTATTAGGTCAGTAGTACTGATTGTTAGAGGCAGGGTATTAGGTTGGGGTAGTACTGATTGTTAGAGGCAGGGGTATTAGGTTGGGGTAGTACTGATAGAGTTAGAGGCAGGGGTATTAGGTTGGGGTAGTACTGATTGTTAGAGGCAGGGGTATTAGGTTGGGGTATTACTGATAGAATTACAGGCAGGGGTATTAGGTTGGGGTAGTACTGATTGTTAGAGGCAGGGGTATTAGGTTGGGGTAGTACTGATAGAGTTAGAGGCAGGGGTATTAGGTTGGGGTAGTACTGATTGTTAGAGGCAGGGGTATTAGGTTGGGGTATTACTGATAGAATTACAGGCAGGGGTATTAGGTTGGGGTAGTACTGATAGAGTTAGAGGCAGGGGTATTAGGTAACAGTGCCCCTCCTGCCCCTCCATTTTTTTTCCATAATCATGAACTTTAGCCACGCCCCCTTTACTTCTAGCCACTCCTCCCTGTTAGTTTAAATGAAGTGCACGTTGATATTTGCTGTAATTTGGATCGCTCTCTGTGACTCAGAGTCTCCAAATTACAGCTGTGTGAAGCTCCTCCACCACTGAACACCTTCATCCAACATCTGTAAGTCCACTTATTACCTCTTATTACTATTTATTAACACGTATTACTAATTTTGTCTTCTTATTACCTCACTGTACACTTTCCATTATATCTGTAATGTACTGAAAGTAAAGTGATGTTACTACACACATGTAAAACTATTCTTATTTCTGTACAGTCAAACCACACACACACACACACACACACACACACACACACACACAATTATTTTTAAGCATGAGCATACAGTACTGTTTGTGTGTGTGTGTGTGTGTGTGTGTGTGTGAGTGAGTGAGTGAGTGAGAGGGAGACATTTTGCCAAAATGTGCTGCTAAATCACAGATTTTCTGTGTAGGTTTAGAATGCTTTCAGTGAAAAGACACACACACACACACACACACACACACACACACACACACACACACATACGGTTAGATGTGTGATTCCTGTTGTTTTTTTGCTCATATGTATTTTAATTAAATTCCTCAAGCTGCTCATATTCATGACAAATAATGATGCTGCACTGTGTGTGTGTGTGTGTGTGTGTGTGTGTGTGTGTGTGTGTGTGTGTAGTTGACTGTACAGAAATGAAGTATAGTTGTACATTTACACATTTCTAGTGTGTAGTAACACACTTTGACAGTACAGAAGTGGAGGATTAAAGTGTTAAAGTGAAGTGTTTTGGGGAAATGAAGGAGGAAACTCGGTTCATTGTGTGACAGATGAAATGATCGAGCAAAACTAACCAAAGCGTTTCCTGTTCTCCTAATATGGTTATACAGCGCTGCATTCTGTTGAGTGATGTGGTAAACAGCACACACACACACACACACACACACACACACACACACACACACACACACACACACACACGTACGCAGTCACAGGTCTCTAAAAAACTGTGTCAGGTGTGTTTCTGGTTCGGGGAAGAAGCTGCTGCTTAGGTTCTAAACTCAGTGTTTCTTTACCTTTATACTGCAGACAAACTGAAGTGAAAGGAAGCCGGAAGTAATAAAGCTTTTACACTTCCCCACTGTGGTGTGTGTGTGTGTGTGTGTGTGTCCACCTGTTTGTCCTCCTGAATGGAATATGAGGAAAGTATTCACTTGGTGATTAAGACATCAGATCAGTTCAAAGTCCCAAATCAGCTTTACAAACACACAAACACACACACACACACACACACACACACACACACACACAAAGAAAGTGTTTATGAAGTTGAAATGTAGAAGTTTAGCATCTATAAGTTTATTACATATAAGTTTATGTTTATAACTAATACGTTTAAGACGTTTAGCCTCTGATCAGAAAGTCATGAGTTCAAACACCAGCACCTTTAAGCTGCCACTGTTGGGCCCCTGAGCGAGGCCCCTAACCCTCACATGCTCAGTGTATAAATGAGATGATTGTAAGTGACACTGGATTATGGCTTCTGTGTGATGCTGTAAATGTAAATAACCTGAATGCAATAAATATAAAATCTGGATGAAGTGTGTTTCAGCATCGACTGCAGCTCTGATCTTAAAAAACACTGAAACAACTGTTTTTATTAACGCCATTTTTACACGAACAGAAGACGAGTCTCTCGACTGGGTGTCATTTGTCTCTTGTGGGTAAAACCTGGGACTCGTTCAGTTCTAATGAGAAAAAGTAGCAGCTGTAACCTAAAATGAAATCTATAGTGAAAGCATTGCACACACAAAAACAGCAGTAATCTGTGTGTGTGTGTGTGTGTGTGTCTCAGGGATAAACTTCAGATTTCAGCAAGCTAATGTTCCTGATAGGAGGTTTATCAGACTGCCTTATGTAATCTGAGCTAAAGCTAATCCCGGCAGTGAATCTAACACACTGTGGGATCTGCTGTGGGTTTAGAGAAGAGTCGGGGTAGCTACATGTCCCGCATACAAGATGAAAACACCACATGAACATCACGCTAAAGTGTGGAACTTTAGACCCCAGCAGTTGTGCAGCATGCGTTGTCTGTTCTCATTTTGATAAAACTCAACTTACTTATGGAAATAAGGGATATGTGATGAAAAAGGGGAATGAGAAGGAGGAGAGAAGGTTTTACAGGAACAGGGTTCACACAGCTCCATGGAAAGGTCAGGAGTTTTCTGGGCATTGAGCCAGAGAGGCTTTCTGAGTCTCAGCACTGAGCTGCTCAAAGCATTTATCTTCTTCACCACAAAATGAACACACTCACGCTGATGGAGCTGAAACCTAACTGGTTTAAAGTGACAGTAGGATGCAGGAAGCTCCGCCCCTTTTTCTCCATAAACAATCTGTTTGTTTGTTTAAAGATGGAAGTCAGCTGTTCCTCTGCTGTGGCTCCTCAGCTCCTGCAGTGGAATGTACCCAGTATTCTCTGTTCTCTCTAACTGTCTCTATAACACCAGACTGTCTCTCGAACACCAGACTGTCTCTCCAACACCAGACCGTTTTTCAAACACAAGGCTGTCTCTGTAACACCAGACTGTCTCTGTAACACCAGACCGTCTCTCCAACACCAGCCCGTCTCTCTAACACCAGACTGTCTCTCTAACACCAGACTGTCTCTCTAACACCAGACCGTCTCTCTAACACCAGACCGTCTCTCCAACACCAGACTGTCTCTCTAACACCAGACTGTCTCTCCAACACCAGCCTGTCTCTCTAACACCAGCCCGTCCCTCTAACACCAGCCCGTCCCTCTAACACCAGGCTGTCTCTCTAACACAACACTGTCTCTGTAACACCAGACTGTCTCTCTAACAGCAGACCGTCTCTCCAACACCAGACTGTCTCTCTAACACCAGCCTGTCTCTCTAACACCAGCCTGTCTCTCTAACACCAGACTGTCTCTCTAACACCAGACTGTCTCTTTAACACCAGACTGTTTTTCAAACACAAGACTGTCTCTCTAACACCAGACCATTTTTCAAACACCAGACTGTCTCTCCAACACCAGACTGTCTCTCCAACACCAGACCGTCTCTCCAACACCAGACAGTCTCTCTCAGTTTGCATTATTTTCTTAGATTCACATTTTAACAAAAAACATCAAATCATTTCAGAGTAAAAACATTACACTGATGAGTCCATTATATATCTAACTACATCATTCAGGAGTGTGTGTGTATATGTGCGTGTGTGTGTGTGTTTGTGTATGTGTGTTTTTGTGTGTGTGTGTGTGTGTGTGTGTGTGTGTGTGTGTGTGTGTGTGTGTGTGTGTGTGTGTGTGTTTGTGCATGTTTGTGTGTGTGTGTATGTGTGTCCTCCACCCTTGGCTATTCCTGTGTTATCATTTCAGGATAAATGCTCTGTGTGTGTGTGTGTGTGTGTGTGTGTGTGTGTGTGTGTGTGTGTGTTCATGGTGAATAACTCTTCCCTATAAGGAGTGTGTTTGCTCGTTCAGTTGCTTGGATGTTTAACTCCACATTCACTCGACCTTATAAGGACATCGCAGCATACAAATGAACCTCTGCAACCGCTACATGCCTGAAGAAGACATGATCTTACACTCACACACACACAAACATCTCAGGATGTTTCTGTGTGTGTGTGTGTGTGTGTGTGTGTGTGTGTGTGTGTGTGTGTGTGTGTGTGTGTGTGTGTGTGTGTTGATGTGTTGATCAAAATGGCTGCCACCTATAGCATGTGTAGTGTGTTGAGTATAGTGTGTAGGGTGTAGTGTGTAGGGTATAGTGTGTAGTGTGTAGGTGTAGTGTGTAGAGTATAGTGTGTAGAGTGTGGGGTGTAGTGTGTAGAGTGTAGGGTGTATGGTGTAGAATGTAGGGTATAGGGTGTAGGCTGTAGTGTGTAGGATGTAGGGTATAGTGTGTTGGGTGTAGTGTAGGGTGTATGGTGTAGTGTAGAGTGTAGTGTGTAGGGTGTAGTGTGTAGTGTAGTGTGTAGAGTGTAGGGTATATGGTGTAGTGTGTAGGGTATAGGGTGTAGGCTGTAGTGTGTAGGATGTAGGGTATAGTGTGTAGGATGTAGGGTGTAGTGTGTAGGATGTAGGGTATAGTGTGTAGGATGTAGGGTATAGTGTGTAGGGTGTAGGGTGTAGTGTGTAGGGTGTAGAATGTAGGGTATAGTGTGTAGAGTGTAGGGTGTAGTGTGTAGGGTGTAGTGTGTAGAGTGTAGGGTGTAGGGTGTAGAATTTAGGGTGTAGGGTGTAGAGTGTTGGGTGTAGTGTGTAGTGTGTAGGGTGTAGAATGTAGGGTGTAATGTGTAGGGGAAGTGAGCAACAGTTTGGTTCTGCTCTCATTTCCCAGCTGCAGTTCTCACATCTCAACTTGAGCTCCACTGGGAATTGTGGGAATTGTGCAGTGGGCGCTGACATGGCTGGACGTTTAAGATGCGCTGCTGAGTTAAATTAATCTCCCATCAAACCCTGCATCTGAAATTCCCCCAGGAACACAAACACACACACACACACACACACACACACACACACACACACACACACTCTGTGATGAGCGTTAACTCTTTCTCATCACGCATGAGCTTCAAGACTCACACAAGACTTTCAGCGTAGTGTCTGTAAGATGAGGAATACATCAGGAGCCATGTGGATCACACAACGTTGCACACTGCTCCACTACACACACACACACACACACACACACACACACACACACACACACACACACACACACAATACATCCATCATGCAGGGTCACATCTCTATTTATCAATATTACTGTTCAGGCTGTGTGTGTGTGTGTGTGTGTGTGTGTGTGTGTGTGTGTGTGTGTGTGTGTGTGTGTGTGTGTGAGATAAAGTGTACACAGGAGTGAGTGTGTGTTATATGCTTGGTGTGTGCAGCTGTCCCGAGTCGAACTCAGGATGAGTAAGAAGACCGTGAGCGAGGATGAGAAGTTCCTCTTTGCAGATAAAGATTTCTTTAACAGCCCGGTGGCGCAGGCCGACTGGGCCGCCAAGAAGCTGGTGTGGGTTCCATCCGAGAAACATGGCTTCGAGGCGGCCAGTATGAAGGAAGAGAAGGGAGATGAGGTGCTGGTGGAGCTGATGGACAATGGCAAGAAAATCACTGTTAACAAGGACGACGTCCAGAAGATGAACCCACCCAAATTCAGCAAGGTGGAGGACATGGCTGAGCTCACCTGCCTCAACGAAGCCTCCGTTCTCCACAACCTGCGCGAGAGATACTTCTCCGGCCTCATCTACGTAAAAACACATCTCTCACTCACACTCACACACTCTCTCAACTCACAAAAACACAACATCTCTCACTCACACACACACACACACACACACACACACACACACACACACACACACACACATACCTCAAGTACACACATTCACACACACATTTACATTCACAGAATATTAGTGGTGGGTGTGAGGGTCAGTACGTCCTTCTC
>NC_060884.1:82500-87500 GCF_014805685.1 Silurus meridionalis | reverse complement strand
CACTATACACTACATTATTCACTACATTATACACTACACTATACACTACATTATACACTATACACTCCACTTTACACACTATTCACTACACATTATTCACTACATTATACACTACACACTCCACTTTACACACTATTTACTATACACTACACACTATACACTACACATTATTCACTTCATTATACACTATATACTCCACTTTACACACTATACACTATACACTACACACTATACACTACATTATTCACTACACATTTTACACTACACACTCCACTTTACACTATTCACTATACACTACACACACTATTCACTACATTATACACTACACACTACACACTATTCACTATACACTACACACTATACATAATACACTACACATTATACACTACACACTATACACTACACTATACACTACACTATACACTACACACTCTACTTTACACACTATTCACTATACACTACACACTATACACTACACACTATACACTACACTATTCACTATACACTACACATTATACACTATACACTATACACTACACTACACACTATTCACTATACACTACACACTATACTACACATTATTCACTACACATTATACACTACACTCCACTTTACACACTATTCACTATACACTCCACTTTACACTATTTACTATACACTACACACTATACACTACACATTATTCACTACACATTATTCACAACACATTATACACTATACACTCCACTTTACACACTATTCACTATACACTACACTATACACTACACATTATTCACTACACATTATACACTACACACTCCACTTTACACACTATTTACTATACACTACACACTATTCACTACACATTATTCACTTCACATTATACACTATACACTCCACTTTACACACTATTTACTATACACTACACACTATACACTACATTATTCACTACATTATACACTACACACTCCACTTTACACACTATTTACTATACACTACACACTATACACTACATTATTCACTTCACATTATACACTATACACTCCACTTTACACACTATTTACTATACACACACTATACACTACACATTATTCACTTACATTATACACTACACACTCCACTTTACACTATTTACTATACACTACACACTATTCACTACATTATTCACTTCACATTATACACTATACACTCCACTTTACACACTATACTATACACTACACACTACACTACATTATTCACTACACATTATACACTACACACTCCACTTTACACACTATTTACTATACACTACACACTATACACTACACATTATTCACTTCACATTATACACTATACACTCCACTTTACACACTATTTACTATACACTACACTATACACTACACATTATTCACTTCACATTATACACTATACACTCCACTTTACACACTATCCACTATACACTACACACTATACACTACACATTATTCACTACACATTATACACTACACACTCCACTTTACACACTATCACTATACACTACACACTATACACTACATTATTCACTACACATTATACACTACACACTCCACTTTACACACTATTTACTATACACTACACACTATACACTACACATTATTCACTTCATTATACACTATACACTCCACTTTACACACTATACACTATACACTATACACACATTATTCACTACACATTATACACTACACACTCTACTTTACACACTATTCACTATACACTACACACTATTCACTACACATTTTACACTACACACTCCACTTTACACACTATTCACTATACACTACACACTATACTACACATTATTCACTTCACATTATACACTATACACTCCACTTTACACACTATTCACTATACACTACACTACACACTATTCACTATACACTACATTATACACTACACACTCTACTTTACACACTATTCACTATACACTACACACTATTCACTACACATTTTACACTACACACTCCACTTTACACACTATTTACTATACACTACACACTATACATAATACAATACACATTAAACACTACACACTATACACTCCTGTGGAAAAAGCTCCTGTTCAGTGAAAATACACCAGGGTAAGGGTAAGGAATAAGTTTAAGGTTAGAGTAAGGAATAGGTTTAGGGTTAGGCTAACCCTAACCCTCACCCTCACCCTATATGCTTATATTATATTAGAATTCAGGAGTAGAAAGAACTGTGTGTGTGTGTGTGTGTGTGTGTGTGTGTGTGTGTGTGTGTGTGTGTGTGTGTGTGTTAGGGGTAAAGGGTCAGTTAGAGAGAGAGAATGGAGTAAATGAGAGGGAACCAGGTGGATTTGTGTGAGGTTCAGCAGCGTCATGTTGTTCACCTCAGACCCAGTGACTGGACGCGACTCACAGCGTGACGATTGTGTAAAAGTCTTAAATGGAGGAAACACACAGGATCCAAACTGCTGATTTTATCCTCAGCTAAAAAATAATAAATATAATTTCATAAACATTGAACTGAGGGCTGATGGAGAGATGCACTTCCCCCATCTGAGATTCATTCAACTCTTTCACTGTCAGACTTGTGCTGGCACTGAAACAGTCTCACCTGGTTTGTTAGCATGAGAGTGTACTTCCTTTTGGATTGGATGATGTTATTTCCTGTCACACATTAATCTCGCACATAGGTAGTGAAACACCCTCTGTCAAACTCAGCACACCCCTTTATAATGCATTATAGAGCTACATAAGCAGAACACATGCAGAACACACTGACACAGGACATGCTGTGTGACATCCTGTGTGTGTGTATGTGTGTGAGTGTGAGAGTTTAATAGAGGGTGTGTATAGTCACACTAATGGTCATTTGTATTAGAAATGTGTTTATGGGACTCAGATTTCTCTCTCTCTCTCTCTCTCTCTCTCTCTCTCTCTCTCTCTCTCTGTGTCATCTCTATTATTTTTCCTTTCCCTCCTGCTTCCTGTCTGTATGTTTCTGTGTGTATGTGTGTGTGTTTGTGTTTGTGTGTGTGTGTGTGTGTGTGTGTGTCTGTAATAGAATCTGAAGTTTCGGGTGACCTCAGCCCCTCCAGCTCTCTCTCCTCTCTTGGCTACACATCACTCTTTTCTTTTTCCTCTCTGAGGTCAGGGTGAGTCTCCACGATGGAGTCATGTAGCGTAATTCATCTGATTTGCGTCTTATTACTGTTTCTACTGTTTTACAAGTCTCCCTTGTCCATCTTTCCTTGTAAGTGTGCACTTACTCAGTGTGTAGTGCAGGAGGTACACTGAAGGCTGTACAGGCTGATGATTGGCTCTAATGTAAAATAAAATTTTAAAGTCTTGGAACGTGGTTTCCTGCTGAAGGAATGAAATTATTAATGAATATTTGAGATATATATATATATATATATATATATACATAGATACATATATTATATGCAGAGTTGGAGATTATAACGATGAGACTTTAGCATTGTATGTGTTACAGAGAGATCAGACTAACAGGAAATTCCTGCTGTAAACACAAATGAAGACATTTTAATGCTTTGTATAAGAATAGATAAAAACTAATAGTGTGTTTGTGTGTTTGTGTGTGTGTGTGTGTGTGTGTGTGTGTGTGTGTGTGTGTGTGTGTGTGTGTCTAATAATGTCTATTGTTGCTCCGGTGTTCTTCTTCCTGCCTGTAGGGGGAGCTGGAAAAACAGCTTCTGCAGGCTAATCCTATTCTGGAGGCGTTTGGTAACGCCAAGACCATCAAGAATGACAACTCATCACGCTTTGTGAGTTTCTGCCTGTTCACTTCCTTAAACAAACAGGAAGTAAAACATTGTTTAACATCCTGTTATATGGGGGCGGTAGTTCAGTGGTAAAGGTGCTGGGTTACTAACAGAAGGTTGGGGTTCAATCCCCGGTATCGCCAAACTGCCACTCTTGGGCCCTTGAGCAAGGCCTTTAACCCTCTGTGCTAAAGGGGCCCCGTATCATGGCCCTGGGCTCTGACCCCAGCCTCTGAGCAAGAACGAATTTCACCGTGCTGTAATGTATATGTGACAAATAAAAGCTATTCTATTCCTTTCTTCTCTCTCAGGGTAAATTTATCAGGATTAACTTTGATGTAACAGGCTACATCGTTGGAGCAAACATTGAAACCTGTATCCTTACACCCACACACACACACACACACACACACACACACACACACACACACATATACCTGGAACACCTGCACCACTGAAACCACTGTGTGTTTCCTGAACACGGCTCTCAGACCTGCTGGAAAAGTCACGCTGTATCCGCCAGGCAAAAACAGAAAGAGCTTTTCACATCTTCTACTACATGGTAGCAGGAGCCAAGGAGAAGCTGCGTGGTACTCTCACACTCCTCACATTTACTGTGTTCAGCTGGAACTCTTACTCAGAGTGATGATTGTTTATGTTTATCTCATTCTTGTGTAGATTGGGTTAAAAATTTATGCAGGATTAAAGGGGTATTTAGGAGTATCTGAGGGTATTTGGGGGTAAGATTGTAGTCCAGCTATCGGAGCAGATAGTAAGACCAAGCCATGGGCATTTCCAGAAATAGATTGGCATAGTCTTGCTGTGATTAATCTTTGGGATGATAACCAGTGTTATCAGACCACAGGAAGAACAAGAGGCTCTGAGAGTCATGGGGAGGAAAAGCACTACATCACAGAGAGAAGCTCAGAACTCAGAGCTCAGTAACTGGCAGTTTGTAAAGAATATGCTTTTTTCAGCTAAAGCTTTAGATTATTGTGCTGCTTCTGACTGCAGAACATCCAAGTGTTTAAAAAGACAGTCAGCACCTGGACGAACTTCTGGTAGAGTGGGAGGTGTTCAGGTGGAGAGTGGGAGGTGTTTAGGGTGGAGATAAGTAGGTGTTCAGGTGAGGAGTGGGAGGTGTTTAGGTGGAGAGTGGGAGGTATTTAGGTGGAGAGTGGGAGGTGTTCAGGTGAAGAGTGGGAGGGGTCCAGGTGGATAGCGGGAGGGGTCCAGGTGGAGAGTGGGAGGGGTC
>NC_060884.1:70000-77500 GCF_014805685.1 Silurus meridionalis | reverse complement strand
TAGCAGCTAAGAAACAGGAGCTTGAGGAAATCCTTCATGAAATGGAGGCTCGGCTAGAGGAAGAGGAGGAGCGGAGCGCCGCCCTGCAGGTTGACAAAAAGAAGATACAGCAGCAGATCCAGGTTTGTTACACTGATACAGTAAGGTGACACCACACCATATACTGAGCTCCTGTCAGAAGGTTGTACATCTTCCATTGCACTCTGATCAAAAAATATTTCAACTGATTTTAACAAATGTGTTCTATCATAAAAAACTTCTCCTCTCCTCGAGGAGGAACCTGTTGTCAGAGTTTTTCTTATAATCAGAAGTTTGTGCGCGTATTGTATATGAACTGTTGGTGTTGACAATGATATAATGAAAAGTGTGTGTTAGACCTGGTGGTGATGATGGTTGTGTATTCAGGAGTTGGAGGAACACCTGGAGGAGGAGGAGGATGCACGGCAAAAGTTGCAGCTGGAAAAGGTCACCTGTGAGGGAAAGATAAAAAAACTGGAGGACGACCTGCTAGTAATGGACGACCAGAACAACAAACTGCTGAAGGTGAGATGTTTACAGCTGAATACCAGTTCTGATCCAAAACTCTGCATGGGTTCAGACCATTTGTCTGCTATTATTTACCCAAATATATGTACATTAGTTTTCTTATTTTGTGTTTGTGTTTGTGTGTGTGTGTGTGTGTGTGTGTGTGTGTGTGTGTAGGAGAGGAAGCTGTTAGAGGAGCGTGTTGCTGATTTCAGTGCTAATCTTGCTGAAGAAGAAGAGAAATCTAAGAACTTGACCAAGCTCAAGAACAAGCATGAGTCCATGATCTCAGAACTGGAAGGTGTGTGGAATTACTGCTTCTGTCAATAATAATAATAATAATAATAATAATAATCATAATAATCATAATAATAATTGTATTTTCTTGTGTTGACTGTTGACCTACAGTACGTTTGAAGAAAGAAGAAAAGACACGTCAGGAACTCGATAAGCTGAAGAGGAAGCTGGAGGCAGAGTCAAATGACTTACAGGAACAGATTGCAGACCTACAGGCGCAGGTTGCTGAGCTAAAGGCTCAACTCGCTAAGAAGGAGGAGGAGCTACAGGGTGCACTCGCACGGTGACATACCATACATTCCCTACTCCCTATTCCCTACTCCCTGCTCCCTTCCCTATTCCCTACTCCCTATTCCCTATTCCCAACTTCCTGCTCCCTTCCCTATTCCCTACTTCCTATTCCCTACTCCCTATTCCCTATTCCCTATTCCCCACTCCCTTCCCTATTCCCTACTCCCTATTCCCTATTCCCAACTCCTGCTCCTTCCTATTCCCTACTCCCTATTCCCTACTCCTATTCCTATTCCCAACTCCTTGCTCCTTCCCTATTCCCTACTCCCTATTCCTATTCCCAACTCCCTATTCCCAACTCCTGCTCCTTCCCTATTCCTACTCCCTATTCCCTATTCCCAACTCCTGCCCTCTTCCGTATTCCCTACTCCCTATTCCCAACTCCCTGCTCTCTTCCCTACTCCCTATTCCCTACTCCCTATTCCCTATTCCCAACCCCTGCTCTCTTCCCTATTCCCTACTCCCTATTCCCTACTCCCTATTCCCTATTCCCAACTCCCTGCTCTCTTCCCTACTCCCTATTCTCTACTCCCTATTCCCTATTCCCAACTCCCTGCTCTCTTCCCTATTCCCTACTCCCTGCTCCATATTCCCTACTCTCTATTGACTATTACCAACTACCTGCTCTCTTCCCTATTCCCTACTCCCTGCTCTATATTCCCTACTCTCTATTGCATTTACATTTACATTTACATTTGCGGCATTTAGCAGACGCCCTTATCCAGAGCGACGTACAAACGTGCTTTAAATCTCTAGTAGTGAATAAATCTACACTGGTACGCAAGAATACAAACTCAATATAAATATAACTCGAATTCTACAAACTTGGAAAGTGCTAATTTAGGTATTTCAGGAAGAGGTAGGTCTTCAGTCGTCGCTTAAAGAAAATCAGGGACTCTGCTGTACGGACATCTAGGGGAAGTTCATTCCACCACCTCGGTGCCAGAACAGAGAAGAGCCTTGAATTGTACTTACCTCTCATTCTGAGAGAAGGTGGTACCAGTCGAGCAGTGCTGGAGGATCTCAGACAGCGTGGTGCAGTGCGAGATGTGATGAGGTCACTGAGGTAAGATGGTGCTGGTCCATTTTGGCCTTGTAGGCAAGCATCAGTGTTTTGAATCTGATACGTGCAGCTACTGGAAGCCAGTGAAGGGAGCGCAGCAGTGGGGTGGTGTGGGAAAACTTGGGCAGATTGAACACAAGTCGTGCAGCTGCGTTTTGGATCATTTGCAGTGGACGAAAAGCGTTCAGGGGAAGACCTGCCAGCAGAGAGTTGCAGTAGTCCAGTCTTGAAATGACAAGAGACTGAACAAGCAACTGGGCAGCCTGTATGGACAGAAATGGTCGAATCCTTCGGATGTTATAGAGAAGAAATCGACAAGAACGAGCAACATTAGCGACATGTGGGAAAAAAGACAGTTCATTGTCCATAGTTACCCCAAGGTTACTATTGACCATTCCCTACTCCCTGCTCAATATTTCCTACTCCCTTCCTACTTCCCACTCCCTATTTCCTACTCCATATTCCCTACTCGTTATTCCATACTCCCTGTTCCCTACTCCCTATTCTCTAACCCTAGACTGCACTGTCAGCACTATTATAATAAAAACTTGATAGACTGATTAGAGACACTGAGGGTTAGGGTTAAGGAGAACACATCTCAAGTTCTGAAAGCATTGTGTGTCTGCAGGCTGGAGGATGAAACAGCACAGAAGAACAATGCACTGAAGAAAATCCGTGAGCTGGAGGGCATAATCTCAGACCTGCAGGAGGATCTGGACTCAGAACGTGCTGCTCGAAACAAAGCAGAGAAAAGTAAGAGAGACCTGGGGGAGGAGCTTGAGGCTCTAAAGTCTGAGCTGGAGGACACACTGGACACCACGGCCACGCAGCAGGAGCTGAGGCAAGTGAAACATCACCAGCACTTCACCAATATATCATTATTCTCTAGTAATAAAGCGATCATTAAGAGGAGGAGCAGCAGCGAGTGACCAGTAGCAGTGTTTTATGAGACTCCTGACAGTGTTATATGTCCTTCAGGGCAAAGCGTGAACAGGAAGTAACCCTGCTGAAAAAAGCTATAGAGGAGGAGAGTCGAAACCATGAAGCTCAAGTCCAGGAGATGAGACAGAAACACACACAGGCTGCAGAGGAGCTCACAGAACAGCTGGAACAGGCCAAGAGGGTATGAGTCCTGCACTTCATTCTGGTTTATACTCTCCCTTCTTCACTCTTCCTTCATCTCTGCTTCTTCACTCGTCCTTCTTCACCCCTCCTTTATCACTCTCCCTTCTTCACTCTTTCTTCTCCACTGTCCCTTCTTCACTCCTCCTTTATCATTCTCACTTCTTCACTCTCTCTTCCCCACTATCCCTTCTTCACTCTTCCTTCATCTCTCCTTCTTCACTCGCCCTTCTTCACTCTCTCTTTCCCACTATCCCTTCTTCACTCTTCCTTCATCAATCCTTTTCTTTACTCTTCCTCTTTCACTCTCCCTTTTCAGTCTCTCTTCTTCACTCTCTCACTTTATCTCTCCTTCTTCACTTTCCTTTTTCTCTCCTTCTTCACTCTTCCTTCATCTCTCCTTTCCTTTTTCTCTCTTCTTCACTCTTCCTTCATCTTTCCTTCTTCACTCATCCTTTTCACTCATCCTGTTTCACTCCTCCTTTATCACTCTCCCTTCTTTACTCTCCCTTCATCACTCTTCCTTTATCACCCTTCCATCACTTCCCTTCTTTACTCCACTTCATCACTCCCTTCTTCACTCTCTCTTCTTCACTCTCCCTTCATTATTCTTCCTCCATCAGTCCTCCATCACTTCTTCTTCATCACTCTCCCTTCATCATTCCTCTTCTTCACTCCCCCATCACTCCTCCTTCTTCACTCCTCCTTTATCACTCCTCCTTCTCCACTTTCCCTCCTGCACTCTTTGTTGCATCTTGGTCTTTAAAGACTTGATCCTACTGAATCTGCTCGAATCTGTACATTCCTTTTTCCTTTTGTTGATTTTGCATTGTGTAGGTGAAGACAAACCTGGAGAAGGCAAAACAAGCTTTGGAGAAGGAGACATCAGAGCTAACGATGGAGATCCGTTCACTCTCTCAGTCCAAACAGGATGTGGAGAACAAGAGGAAGAAAGTGGAGGGACAGTTAGCAGATCTGCAGTCTCGCTTTAATGACAGTGAGAAACAGAAAGCTGAGCTTGGAGACCGAGTGTCCAAAACCACTGTGAGTCTTTCTTACACACACACACACATACACACACACACACAAAACCACTGTGAGTCTTTCTTACACACACACACACACACACACACACACACACACACACACACACACACACACACACACACACACACACACACACACGCACACACACACATATCTCATAAACACTTATGATGGACAGGAGAAAACCTCCTCCTGAACACAGCTGATCTTCTGCAAGTGAAGTTCCTGGGATAAGAAGGTGTGTGTTTGCAGGTGGAGCTGGAGAGTGTCACCAACCTTCTCAACGAGGCTGAGGGGAAGAACATTAAACTTAATAAGGATGTGACCAGCCTGAGCTCTCAGCTCCAAGACACACAGGTACACACACACACACACACACACACACACACACACACATACACACACACACAATCCTGTTATCACAACTGACTCTTTTTCCACCATTTTGTTGAGGTGACTATAATTCTGATTAGTGTGTGTGTGTGCGTGTGTGTGTGTGTGTGTGTGTGTGTGTGTGTGTGTGTGTGTGTGTGTGTAGGAACTGCTAGCTGAAGAGACACGTCAGAAACTGCAATTCTCCACTAAACTGCGCCAGATAGAAGATGAGAGGAACAGCCTACAAGAGCAGCTGGACGAGGAAACTGAGACCAAGAGGGCCGTGGAGAGACACGTATCCACCCTGAACATCCAGGTCAGACCTTCACCTTCACCCACACCATCACCCACACCTTTACCCACACCTTCACCAAACCATCATTTACATCATCACCCACACCTTCAATTACACTATCACCCACACCTTCACCCACACCTCACCCACACCATAACCCACACCTTCAATTACACTATCACCCACACCATCACCCACACCTTCACCCACACCATCACCCACACCTTCAATTACACTATCACCCACACCATCACCCACACCATCACCCACACCATCACCCACACCATCACCCACACCTTCACCCACACCTTCACCCACACCTTCACCCACACCATCACCCACACCATAACCCACACCTTCAATTACACTATCACCCACACCTTCACCTTCACCCACACCATAACCCACACCTTCAATTACACTATCACCCACACCATCACCCACACCTTCACCCACACCATCACCCACACCTTCAATTACACTATCACCCACACCATCACCCACACCATCACCCACCATCACCCACACCTTCACCCACACCTTCACCCACACCATCACCCACACCATCACCCACACCATCACCCACACCTTCAATTAAACCATCAGCCACCCTTCAATTACACCATTACCCACACCTTCACCCACACCATCACCCACACCTTCAATTACACTATCACCCACACCATCACCCACACCTTCACCCACACCATCACCCACACCATCACCCACACCTTCACCCACACCTTCAATTAAACCATCAGCCACCCTTCAATTACACCTTCACCCACACCTTCACCCACACCATCAGCCACATCATCACTCACACCTTTAATTACACATTCACCCACACCTTCACCGAACCATCACCCACACTTTCACCAACACCATCACCCACACCTTCAATTACACCTTCACCCACACCATCATCCACACCTTCACCCACATCATCATCCACACCTTCACCCACACCTTCACCCACACTTTCACCCACACTTTCACCCGAACCACCACCCACACTTTCACCCACACCATCACTCACACCTTCAATTACACCTTCACCCACACCTTAACCCAAACCATCACCCACACTTTCACCAACACCATCACCCACACCTTCACCCACACCTTCACCCACACCATAACCCACACCTTCACCTACACCTTCACCCACACCATCACCCACACCTTTACCCACACCTTCACCCACACCTTCACCCATAGAGGTTCAGGTAACTCCTGCACAGACAGGTAAGAAGACAAAAGCATAAAACAGTCGTATAGCACAGAAAGAGGGACGAATAAATCTAAGCCCTTTGAAGACAGCAGGGAAACAGAAGATGGCACTGAGGGGGAGAAGGAGAACGAAGGGAAATGTGAGAGGTGAGAGAAGTGTTAGTGAATGAGGGACTCACATCATCTGTGTCTTCTGTGTTCCAGCTGTCAGACTTTAAGAAGAAGCTGGATGAGATGTCAGGAAACGTGGAATTCCTGGAAGAGGGTAAGAAACGTCTTCAGAAAGACTTGGAAGCATCAAACACACAGCTGGAGGAGAAGTCTGCTGCCTACGAGAAACTGGAGAAGACCAAGAATAGACTGCAGCAGGAGCTGGAGGACATTCTGATGGACTTGGACAACCAGAGACAGCTCGTCTCCAACCTTGAAAAGAAGCAAAAGAAGTTTGACCAGGTGCTTTTTTACACCACCTGTCTGCTGTTGTGTGTGTATTTCTCAAACTGACACACTGGTGATGTTTGATGTGTTCAGATGCTTGCGGAGGAGAAGAGTGTGTCATGTAAATACGCAGATGAAAGGGACAGAGCAGAGGCAGAGGCGAGAGAAAAGGAGACGAAGGCATTGTCGCTCGCGAGGGCGCTGGAAGAGGCTCAGGATTCACGAGAGGAGCTCGAAAGAGCCAACAAAAGCTTACGGGCTGAAATGGAGGACCTGATCAGCTCCAAAGACGATGTGGGCAAGAACGTGAGTATTGCTGTAGGAACCTACAACCAAATTGCTGTGAGTCACCACCAGGGGGAAGCATAACCACTGTACAGTAAACTCCCGATAATTCACAGTTCAGAACTTGGAAAATTTGCGAGTTCTCATCTGAAACATAACTAACAGAGTTTTCAGGAACATTAGGAAGAACATTTTAAACTGTTTTCACTAACACATTTTATACAAATTGGTTAAATACTGTACACTATTATGTTTATAAGGTGACAATGTCTAGATGAGTTCACTGAGGTACCATAGGATCTGTGGATTTTCAGAACTCACAGGGGTCTTAAAACGTAACCCTGCGAGTTCCAGGGGACCACTATAATAAATATTGTACTCTCATGAGGCTTAGATTTACTGCTTATAACATAAAAATGAAGGTTGGTGGTTTCTCAGGTCCATGAGCTGGAGAAGTCAAAGCGTGGCCTGGAGCAGCAGGTGGAGGAAATGAAGACACAGTTGGAGGAGTTGGAGGACGAGCTGCAGG
>NC_060884.1:60000-65000 GCF_014805685.1 Silurus meridionalis | reverse complement strand
TTGCAACTTTTTATGACGTGTGTAATGCATGAAAGTGTAATGCTTTTTACGACCATCTGACATTTAAGCTTAAAAAGGAATAGAATTTAATGATAAAAAAAAAATAAAAAGTATAAACTATAGAACATATATGAAAATATACACTGGAGATCAAAATTAGAGAACAATTTATAAACAATTGAACATTTCTAAAATAATGTGATCTTCACTGTTTAACAGTTGAAGGAGTTTTTGTCGTGTCTACACCATGCTACCAGAACACCTTTTCCACAAAATAACTAAGGCATTAAAAAAAACATTATTTTGCAGAAAACACACTGATCAAAATTAGAGAACTCTTTCAGATTTCTCCCAGTTATTGGTGTTAATCTGCACCTGGTGCTAATTTCCTTGATTATCTGTAAACCCCTATTTAACTGGCAGCCTAACTTCCAGTTTCACTGACTCTGCAAGATGGTGGGCCGTTCTAAAGTGACTGAAAGCCTCCAGCAGCAGGTTGTCCAGATGAAGGCCAAAGGGATGACCCTATCAGCCATAGCAAGACAAGTTGGTCGTTCCAAATCTGTGATTTCAAGAATATTGAATCTTTACAACATCACAAACTCATCCAAGTCCACCAAGAAGGCTGGTCGTCCACGGAAGACAAATACAAGAGAGGACAGGATACTGCGGAGGATCTCAGTGGGCAATCGTTTCCACACTGCAGCTGGAATTGCTCACCAGTTCAGCGCTGAACAGGGTAAGGATCTGTCTCGTCATACAGTGTCTCGACGTTTAAGAGCATTTGGACTGAAAGCCCACTCTGCAGTGACCAAACCTCTCATTAGCAGAAAGAATCAAAAGGCTAGACTAAGCTTTGCTGAGGAGCATGTTGTGTGGACAGAGGAGAACTGGTCCAAAGTTCACTCCAGTGATAAAAGCAAGTTTAATTTATTTGGGTCCGATGGGAAACATTATGTTCGACAAACTGGAGAAAGACTGAACCCAAAGTGTGTAAAGAAGTCAGTGAAAAGTGGAGGAGGAAGTGTCATGGTTTGGGGCATGTTTTCTGCAGCAGGAGTTGGGCCTCTTATACAGCTACATGGCAGAGTGAATGCAAATGTTTATCAGAACCTTCTTCAACAACATATGGTTCCTTCCTGCGTTCATCACCCAATCAGCCCGCAGTGTTCATGCAGGACAACGCTCCATGTCACACAGCAAAACGGGTAAAGCAGTTTCTTGAAACTGAAAACATTGAAATAAGGACATGGCCTGCCCAGAGTCCTGATCTTAACCCAATAGAGAACCTCTGGAAAATCCTTGGTGACAAAGTTATGGCCAAGAAACCCACTGCAGTCACCGAACTGTGGAGGAGACTGGAAGAAGAGTGGACCAAAATCCCACCAGAGCAGTGTGAGAGACTCGTGCTGTCCTGTGGCTGCAGATGTGCTGAAGTCGTTCAGAGCAGAGGCCTGGACACTTCCTACTAATTGCTGACTGTTGTAACCTTCAGAACATTTTGTTGTAATCTTTTTCCATGCTACAGTCATTGTTGTTCTCTAATTTTGATCAGTGTGTTTTCTGCAAAATAATGTTTTTTTAAATGCCTTAGTTATTTTGTGGAAAAGGTGTTCTGGTAGCATGGTATAGACAGGACAAAAACTCCTTCAACTGTTGAGCAGTGAAGATCACATTATTTCAGAAATGTTCAATTGTTTATAAATTGTTCTCTAATTTTTATCGCCAGTGTATGTATATTTAAGAATCTGGATGTGTTTGGCAGATACTGACAGTACAAATTATAGTGATTTAGTGATTTTCCTTAAAGTGTCCATGTGCAGTGTGGTGTGGTATAAAGTGACACTGTGCAGTCCAGAGTTAAAGTGTCATACAGTCAGGAATCCACCTCTTCACGTTCTCTGAAGCTCCAGCTTCATTGTGCACACCTGGGACTCATTCACGCACTCATCCCCAGCTCCTATTTATACCCCTCACTCACACACACTCCTCGGTCCGTTATTGTTAGTTCATGTTCGTGTATGTGGCGCTGTTGCGTGGTCCTACACGTTCTCTTCACAGCTGCGCATTCTCCCCAAAGCGCACCCAGGATTATCCCTATCCTTTCCGTGTGTTTGTCCCTGGACATTGTGGACCTCGCCCCTCCAGGGCGTACCACGGATATCTCACTCGGGACTACTACTGGACTGCTGTGTGTGTGGGTTTGTGTGATTTTTGCTTATCGCTCTCTTTATTTTCATTAAACCAAAGCGAACTGTGCTCCGGCTTCCGCCTCCGTTCGTTCATTCGCCGCATGACACATACAATAGTGCAAAAAAGTTGTGCAGGAATGAATGAAGATGGAGAGAGAGGTCCAGTACTAAATCCTGGGTGATACCTGGTTTAAACTCAGAATGGCCTGCAGGAAGAAGCTCCTCCTCGTTCTCTGTGTTCGCGTTCAAGGAGCGAAAGCGTTTCCCTGAACGCAACAAAGAAAAGAGGCAGGAAGTTGGAGATCAATTAACACAGCGGCAGGCTGAGTCCCAGACCCTCCAAGACTTTTTACTTAATCACCTCAGTTTATGTGAAAAGACTCGAATGTGACTCTCAGCACACTGCTCTATTAATAATGATATTAATGACTCAAACACTAATTAATTTCTATTATAATTATCATGAACACAAAACAGAGGCGTGTACAACAGTAGGCCCCGCCCCTAAAACTAACTCCTCTTCTTCCTGCAGCAGATTTTTCAGCACCTGGAGCTACTAACAAATATTCACTTTAATAAAGAAACTACATAAATCAGATGTGTGTGTGTGTGTGTGTGTGTGTGTGTGTGTGTGTGTGTGTTTCTATCTAACATTTGACTGCAGCTGCTCTCTTTGTCCTGCTGATCGTGATTGGTTGATTGGCAGTTGGTTCAGCATTTCCTGTCAGAGCAGCACAAACCCGCAACCCATTTCCTGTTAAACTTTAAATGATAAACACACACACACACACACACACACACACACACACACACACACACACACACTTGATCGGTAACCCTACGTTTTTTTATAATTCATAATTCTCTTATTCCGTTTTTCTTTTTTTCTCTCTTTTATTCGTTATCTGATTACTGTTAGAGGACTGTAGGACCACATGTATGCTCTCTCTCTCTCTCTCTCTCTCTCTCACACACACACACACACACACACACACACACACACACCAGTTGTGACATTTCCGGTGCAGAAAACACAGCCTCATAAACAGAAGAAAGAGCACATAGACTTCATACATTATACATGAAATGTTTCTGTAAAAAAAAATCTGAAGTTTTTTTTTTTTTTTTTTTTAGTTGATTGAGAATCTGAAAAAGCTCCCTGAGAGCTTCATATGTGGAAAAGACCCTCCGAAAGACCCTCAAAAAGCAGAGCTTTGACTTTCCTATTAATACATGCAACAGGAAGTGGTTATGAAGCAGAGCGCGTGCAGAAACTGGGAGAGAGAGAACTGAGTTTCACACGCTCTGAACTGTGGAGAGATAGAGAGAGAGAGAGAGAGAGAGAGAGAGAGAGAATTTACTGACTCCATCACTCTATCATTTTATTACTCCATCAGTCCAGCACTCCATTAGTCCACCCATGGGAACTGATAAAGAGTCTGAGACGGAAGCGCGCGCAGTGATGGAGAAAGAAGAAGTGACGCAGGAGGAGGAGAGCGGAGGAGAGCGCGCGGACGACAGGAACTTGTTGAACACGTACACCTGGCACACGGGGGGCGCGCGCGGCGATCCGTCTGAGAGAAACACGGGCAGTAAGTGGGGGAAGATGCAGAACTGGAGGAAAGCGCTGAGCGAGGACGCACCTGAAAAATCACCTGCACCGGGGGCACGAGCGGGGGACGGAACCCCCAAACCCACCGGCGCGAGGAAGAACCCGTTTCGCAGAGCTCTGTCAGAACCTCCCGGCTCGCTTCTTTCCTCCATCCTTTCCCCTTCATCATCATCACCCTCACCTGCGGAGACCGGCGTGGCCGCAGACTCGGTGCAGGGCGGCAAATTCCGCAAATACCTGCGCCATGTATCTCAAAGACTGAAGAGACCGCGCGCGCAAAACCGGAACAACACCAGCAGCGTTCAACAGCAGCAGCAGCGCGAGGGTAAGAGCCACTGGCCATCATCATCATCTCCTCCACCACCACCATCAACATCATCATCATCATCATCATCATCATCACCTCCACCATCATCACATCACCATCATCATAATCATCATCATCACCTCCATCATCATCACATCACCATCATCATCATAATCATCATCACCATCATTATAAGCCTCATCATAATTATCATTACCACCTTCATCGTCATAATCATCATCATCACATCACCATCATCATCACTTCATCACCATCATCAACATCATAACCACCACCATCATCATCATAATCCTCATCATAATTATCATTACCACCTTCATCATCATAATCATCATCACCACATCCCCATCATCATCACTTCATCACCATCATCAACATCATAACCATCATCATCATCATCATCATCATCATCACATCACCATCATCATTATCATCATCATCATCATCATCACCACATCCCCACCATCACATCATCATCATAATCATCATCCTCATCATAATTATCATTACCACCTTCATCATCATCTTCATCTTCTTCATCACATCACCATCATCATCATCATAACCACTATCATCATCTCCTCCACCACCACCATCATCATAATCATCATCATCATAATCCTCATCATAATTATCATTACCACCTTCATCATTATAATCATCATATCACATCATCATCATCATCACTTCATCACCATCATCAACATCATAACCATCATCATCATCATCATCATCATCACATCACCATCATCATCATCATCATCATCATCATCACCACATCATCTCCATCACATCATCATCATAATCATCATCACCACATCCCCATCATCACATCACCATCATCATCATAACCACCACCATCATCATC
>NC_060884.1:40000-50000 GCF_014805685.1 Silurus meridionalis | reverse complement strand
ACTCTATACAAACTTACACCCTGAGTATGGAATTTGAATAAAATATAAAATAAAAACTAAAATCTCTCTTTCTCACTTTCTTCCTCTCTCTTGGGATCAGATGAAGATAAAACGACGTTTGCAGGGTGGAGCTCACAGGAAACTGAGTAACACACAACTGAACATTGTTGGACTGACTCCTGCAGCACGGTGCTGTTTGTGTGTGTGTGTGTGTGTGTGTGTGTCTGTCTGTCTGTTTGTTTACACGTACATTTAAAAGCTGGTTCACACAATTTTTTTTTTATTGTTCTTAACATTGTACATTAATACTGAAGACACTGAAATTATCAATGAATACGTATGGAATTCTGTTGTAAACAAAAAGTGTTAAAGAACTCAGTATTTTATATTTTACATTATTTTAGAAAGTAGCTACATCTTGCAAACTCATGACTGTGTGTCTTTGTTAGATGTGTTACTGATTTAAAGGTCAGGGGTTCAAGCTCAAGTATCTCAAAGCTGCCACTTTTGGGCCCTTGAGCAAGGCCCTTAACGCTCTGTATCTGTATCTGTATCCATCTATATGTATATGTATGTGTGTATGTGTGTGTGTGTGTGTGTGTGTGTGTGTGTGTGTGTGTGTGTGTGTGTGTGTGTGTGTGTGTGTGTGTGTATGTATGTGTGCGAATGTGTGTATCTGTATGTATCTGTGTGTTTGGTGAGTTTGATGAAGTTGTTTATTCTCCTTATAGTTTGAATGTTCCTATGTGTGCATCAGGTTCGGTTCACGAGATTCTCTCTTGGTTCCACTAAGTGCAGCTGAAAGTCTGGATGTGAGTTCAGACTGTACCACTGTGATCCGACCGGTGCACAGCTCCATCCTCGGAGAGAAGTACTGCTTTGAAGTGATTAACTCAGACAGTAACCACTGCTTTGGCTGCAGCTCGGCTGCTGAGAGGGACCGCTGGATTGAGAACCTGCGCCGTGCTGCTCGGCCCAATAAAGTACTGAATTCACATAAATAAATTCACTCAAATAATGTTCTTTAGGTCAAATGAAATCAGAACCTAATATTTACATACCATGCTGAATCTCAACACACAACAATAAACCAGTATAACTCCAGTAACACCACTGTATACCAGTTCTTTAAAATGCTGCAGTGGAAACTTTACTATTATCAGACTATTTTCCTGCTAAACTGCACAACTGTTGCACTAATTCTTTCTCTAAACAGAATGTTGTGTTCTTTTGTCTAGATAACACATACTTATTCTCCTGCGTGTTAATTGTGCTGTACTCACTCTTGTGTGTTTGTTCTGTACGTAGTTGTGTGTTTTGTACTGTTGTGTGAAGCGACATTGTCGAGGAGAAACTCTAATGATTGGTTCTTCTGTAAATGTGTGTTTGCTGTAATGTTTTTTTGTAGGATAACTGTGAGCGTACGGAGAACTTTCTGAGCCTGTGGGTGAACGAAGCTAAAGATCTCCCTCCAAAAAAGCGGTATTACTGTGAGATTTATCTGGACGGAACTTTGTTTGCTCGCACCAGCAGTCGCAGCGTGGATAAATCATCATCAGGGCCTGGGAATGACGGAGGGTCAAGCAATGTGGGCGTGTCTTCTGGAGGAAGTGGAAGTGCAGGGGGGTGCCAGCTGTTTTGGGGCGAGCTGTTTGAGCTTGATAACCTCCCACCTGTCACACAGATTACACTGCATCTCTTCCGTGATGATGAGCCCAAGAAGAAGCGCCACTCGAAGGATGAGAGCATTTCTTACCCTCTGGGCAGCGTGGCTTTGTCTCTGGCCAACATTAAAGGACGAGTGTTTCAGGAAAAATGGTATCCCATCATACCCTACAAACCCCCTGGTACAGGTGGAGCGAAAGAGCAGCTTGGGCCGCAGGCATGTCTCCGGGTAAAGTCACGTTTTCAGAACCTGCAGGTGCTGCCGATCGAGAGATATAAGGAGTTTGCAGAGTATGTGACACTGGGGTACATGGAGATGTGCAGCAATCTGGAGCCTTTGCTGAATGTCAGGGACAAAGAGGAGCTGGCTGGAGCGCTCGTCCATGTTCTACAAAGCATTGGAAAGGCCAAGGTGTGTAGCATCAGATACAAGTTCTCACTCAACCAGTTAAACATGAAAACGTACAACCAACAATTCTAATATAGGCAAATGTTGGAAAATGTATTTATGAAGCATTTATTTATTTATTTATTTATTTATTTATTTATTTATTTATTTATTTATTCATAATGAGTGGTGCAGAATTAAAATGTTTATTAAACGTAAATCTAAAACTCCAAAAGTCCTTAATCTCTTCAACTCATTAATCATTACACAGATTTGAGTGTAAAACTATCACACAGCTGACTTTAGATGGTTTATTTAAATTATCTTTAGTTGTTTCTGGTCTGAGATTTAGCCCTAAAGAAACTGATGGCTTTTATTCCTTTTGTTTCATTTCCAGGAGTTCCTCATCGAGCTGGGTGGTGCTGAAGTCCAGCGCTCGGGCGAGAATGAGGCTCTAATCTTCAGAGAAAACACTTTGGCCACCAAAGCCATAGACGAGTACATGAAGCTAGTGGGGCAGAAATATCTCCTCGATACTCTTGGTACTGAAAGTTATTTTTTTCCATGGTCAGTTTTTTTGTCAGTAATTAATGGGAATGAAATTATTAAATATTGTAGTGTATTGGTTGAATATTGCAATAGTGGGGTTGCTTTTAGAGGACTGGGAGGGTGCTACTAGTTCCCTCCTGGGAAGTGATGTACAATGTTTTTGATGTGTTCCTAGCACGGGCTGAGTTAAGATGTGTGTAAAATGCAGCACTCTGTTCAGTAAAGTTTTTTAAACCAACATGGTTCCTTTTGCTTCGGGGCCACTGCTTGATGAGGAGCTGGAAGAGCATGCAAAGTGGGCCACGCCCATAGTGGCCGTAGTAAAAAAAGATGGGGGCTTGAGGATTTGCCGTGATTACCGCTAATAGCTGTACACGGCTATTAAGCCTGATGTGTACTCCATACCCACGCCATCTGAACCATTCTCGAAGCTAGCAGGGGAAGTTGTTCACAAAATCACACCTGATTTGAAACAAGCTTATCAACAGCTTCCACTGGATGACAACTCTGCTGACTTACTGACTGTTTACACTCACCGTGGGCTTTTTCGGTCTCAATGGTTGCGAAATATTTTAATATTTCAAGGATTTTTAGACACTTGCTTGCAGGAATTTGAGGATTCCAGCAAGGGTACTGTTCTGGAACCCTTGCATCGCCTTCTTGACCAGTCTGCCACTTGGCAGTGGGAAGCAAAACATGTGGTAGCATATGCTCAGGTGAAACAGTTGCTACAAACAGATAAGGTGCTGGTGCATTATGATAAAAAAAAGAAACCCCTGGCAGTAGTTTGCGATGCTTCGCCTTATGGACTTGGGGCTTTATTGTTCCACATGGAACATGATGGCCAGGAGAGGCCCATTTGTTTTACTTCAAGAACAATGACTATTACTGAGCGATTGTTTTACTGTCAGAAAGTTTTACCAGTATCTTGCAAGCTGCCACTTTGTGATTTTCATGGACCACAAACCCTGCTTGGACTCTTGTACCATTCTAAGTTTATGCCTACCATTCTTTCACCATGGATGCTCTGCTGGAGTTTGATCATTGGAGCTTACGACTATGAGCTATGCTACAGACTTGGCAAACACATGGGAAATGCCCTCAGTTGCTTACCTTTGTCGGTATCTGATCCTGTTACACCACCACCAATGGAAGTATTGCTGCTTGAAATGTTGCCGGATGAATCAATGCATGCTAAACGAACTGCAAACCTAACTCTTAAAGACCCTGTCATGTAACAAGTACTACTCTGGGTGCTAGATTGATACCCTCAGGAAGCAAATCAATGTCCAAGCCAGATAACTACACTGTTCTTCTGCCAGACTCCAAAGTGGCAGACAGGCCTGAATTACAGCTAACTACTTCAGAGGAGGAAACACCTAGTGGAGAGCTTGCTGGGGCTGAAGGTGTGTCTGAGTCCCCTGCTCTTGGGAGGTACCCTGTTCGAGAGCGTCTGCCCACAAGAAGGTTTTCAGATTTTGTGGATTGGGGGAAAGGGGTGTAGTGTATTGGTTGAGTATTGCAGTAGTGGGGTTCTTTTTAGAGGACTGGGAGGGTGTTACTAGTTCCCTCCTGGGAAGTGATGTGCAATGTTTTTGTTGTGTTCCTAGTATGGGCTGAGTTAAGATGTGTGTAAAATGCAGCACTCTGTTCAGTAAAGTTTGCTAAGAATACGACTGACTCCTCCTGCCACTCAAAAATCTTACAAATATATCTAGATTTGGATTTCTTCACACATCTTTAAGTACGGTTTATGGTATGATATGTATACATTGTTAGTAATTGTGTGCGTGTGTGTGTTTAAACAGGAGATTTCATCACTCGACTTTACACTTCCTCAGAAAGCTGTGAAGTCGATCCACAGAAGTGTTCCTCATCTGAGCTTCTCAATAATAAGCGCCACCTGAAGGAGACATGTAGTGAAGTAGTGCAGCAGATCACTGAGACTCACAGGTGTGTATGAGGAAAAATAAATACTATATGACTGAGGTATTGGTTAATGGTCTACTAAAGGATATAACCCTATAACTAAAGGATATAAGCCTTCATGAGCCTGAAAGCTCCAATGAAAAGTAAAAAAACAAACTTCCAAACCCAGCTGGTGAAGTAGTTGCTCAAAAGTAACTGATCGAATGGTTCTGGGTCACTGATCATAAGGTTGGGGGTTCAAGCCCCAGTGCTGCCAGTTGCCATTGCTGGGCTTTTGACCAAGGCCCTTAGCCTTCTCTGTTTCAGGGTGCTGTATCATGGCTGAACCCAACTTCTTATGCTGGGATATGTGAAGTAAAAATATTTTCTGTAATGTACATGTGACAAGTAAATTCTTCGATCGATCTAATGGTGTAGTACAGTGTGATGAGATGTGGTTTTGCGAGTGTGTGCTGAGGTTGTGATATGGATCTGCTTGTGATCCATCTCCTGCAGCTCTTTTCCAGTGGAGCTTAATGAGATTTTCTCCAGTTGGATGTCCGATTGTGAGGAACGTGGACGAG
The DNA here is from genome assembly GCF_014805685.1 of Silurus meridionalis. NCBI lineage: Eukaryota > Metazoa > Chordata > Actinopteri > Siluriformes > Siluridae > Silurus > Silurus meridionalis. Next base: position 44,906 of record NC_060884.1, on the reverse strand, counting down.
CAGATATCGGGTACCGTCTCATTTCAGCATCTTTGTTCCTTCGGTTCCTATGTCCAGCCATCCTCAGTCCCTCTTTGTTTGGACTGACCCAACCATACCCAGAACCCAACACACTCCGGACTCTGACTCTCACAGCTAAAGTGCTGCAGAACCTTGCTAACTTCACACCGTGAGTTACAGAAACTACACAACATTTACCATCTCATAGACACAGCACTGTCAAATGTAAATACCCTTTCAGTCATACAAGAACTTCATTCATTCAATTACTTCAACTTGATAGAATTCTAAAAATAGAAACTTTATATTTACACAAACTTTCACAACATTTTATATGACTTTACATTAAATATAAATTATATTCAGACCAAATGAAAAAGAAAACAAAAAATCTAAATGAGCACAACTGAAGTTTTATTGAATGATATTGATGTGAATTATCTTTAGCAGATCAGATGAAGATCCAGATTCAATATTCTCTGGCTCCTTCCATTTATACTGTAGGTTTGGAGAGAAAGAAGAGTACATGCTTTTCATGAATGAGTTCCTGGAAGAACATTGGAATGATATGAAGACTTTTCTGCAGAAAGTATCAAACCCTGACAGTGAATTAGAGATGGCTCGGTTTGATGGCTATGTGGATCTTCCTTTACGCCTCGCTGTGCTTCACAGCCTGCTGGTGAACATCATCTCGACAATGAACCCGGTAATATACTCAACAATAATCATAAACACCCCAAGGCACCTCACTAAGGCACAACCAGCTGAAGGTTTCAGAATCAGATATATTCAGACATGCATTTATCATTTTGTTGAATTTTTGGATCATTGCTGAAATACTTTGCTCTGCTGAAATCCAATAACAAAATTAAGAAAAATATAAGGTGTGTATATAAGTAAATATAAGTAAACCTTTCTTATTAATTATCACACTTCATAACTCCTGTTTTTCTAAGGAAAAGTTAAACAGTCTGCAGCCGCTTCCATCCATCCTGAACCAGATCACAGATCACCTTGGCCCAGACGTTCCCCGGATCTCATGCAGCGGGTAACACAGGAAACTCTAGGAACCTCTGCATCACTCACTTTGAATGTTCAGCATTAGTGACTATTCATGAGTGAGAAATGTTCAGTAAGAGGCACTGATCAGGAGTAGTAAATGTCCAGTACAGAATGATCCTGAAAGTGAAATGTTCAGGAGATGGAATGTGCCGTGGATTTATAGCATTGGGAATTGTAAGCAAATGTTTAGGGAATAGTTGGGAAATAGTCATTCCCTTGTCCTTTCCTCACTCTTCCCTCAGTATTCCCCAAGAGGAAGTTGTAGCTCAATGGTTATAACTTTGAACTTGTTATCAGAAGTTCAAATTCCAGCATAATTGTAAATAATTGTAAATCACTTTGGATTAGGGCTTCTGATTGATGCTGCGGATGGTAAATGTTTAGGAGAGGGATTTTTGAGGATTACAATTACTGAGAACTTTTGGATGTATTTGTTTGACTGTGGGAGTAATAATTAATAATGTATATTTTGTTAATTTAGTTACATTTGTGAACCAGTCAAGCCCACCTGTGTTCTTCCCCGAGAACTCAATAAGTACAGCCCACTGAACAAGTCCCTGCAGCTCCTGCCCACAGACCCACGGCCACCACACACCAAGGACAAACACCGGAAGCAGGTGACAAGGACGCAGAGTGTTCCCGCCTCTGACAGACATCATCGCCATTTTCTGAAGAGAACAACCAGCACCACAGAAATACCTGAGACTCCTGACAGCCACCCAAATAATGAAAATTCCCCCATTCACATCTCCTCACCAGACGTGAGTGTTTTATAACATTAGTTCTTTTTAAACAGTCTGGTGTTAGGTCACATGTTCCTCCACCCATTTGAGGTTATTTGCCCCACCCCCCACACACACACACACACACACACATACAGACACACACACAAACAGGACAGCTGGTTGAGAACCTCAAATGAGAGGATGAATGAGTATATGTGTAGTGATGCAGTGATTCATTCGTGTGTGTGTGTGTGTGTGTGTGTGTGTGTGTGTGTGTGTGTGTGTGTGTGTGTGCGCGTATTTAGAGTCAGTCTGTTAAACCTCCACCTGCTCCTGTTCCCTGGATCAAAGAGCAGAATCAGACCAAACATGTTCAGGAAGAGACAAGTCTCCTGGATAAGGTGTGTGTTCATCCAGAACATCATCATTATCATCAACTCTGCTAAAATTTCTTACGTTTCACTGTGTGTGTGTGTGTGTGTGTGTGTGTGTGTGTGTGTGTGTGTTTCCAGCATGCTATGGAGCTGTGTGAACTGCGTTTAGGGGTGGATCAGGTGACAGAGCGTGAGTTGGAGATGGCGAAGCGTCTGGAGGATTTTATTATCATAAGTCAGGAGCAGCAGGCGCAGCTGCAGGCCGAACTGCAGGAACTGCACAGTATGTTAGCGCTGAAAGAGGAGCAGCTTGCCAGCACCACCTTCAGGTAAAACATACACACACACACACACACACACACACACACACACACACACACACGCACGTACGCATGCACGCACACACACACACACGCACACACACACACACACACACACACACACACACACACACACGCACACACACACACACACACACACACACACACACACACGCCAGACTTACGCATACGCACACACACACAATAAAAAGCCACATTGCAATGCACAATAAGCCTGAGATCAGATCTAACAATCACACTGTGTCTTAATAAGGTCACACTTATACTGCCTACTCACTCATACCTGTGTGTGTGTGTGTGTGTGTGTGTGTGTGTGTGTGTGTGTAGACTGGATGTGATTGAGGAGGAGCGTGAGGAAGATGAGAGGAAGCTGAGTGTCGCTTTGGCAGCAGCTGAACGCATGAATGTGTTGGTAAGTGGGTGGAGATTTATTATTATTATTATTATTATTATTATTATTATTTTTTTTTTTTTTTGTATTTTTTCTTGTTTTTGTTGTCCTTATTTTGCATTTTTGGCAGTTTTGGGTAAGTAATGAATACTGAAATATTCAGCATATACCTATATGTGTGTGTGTGTGTGTGTGTGTGTGTGTGTGTGTGTGTGTGTGTGTGTGTGTGTGTGTGTGTGTTTTCAGGAAGAGCAGTTTGCAGTTCTGTTAAAGGACATGCAGCGAGTAAATACAGTGCATGGTGGTAACCAAAATATGTCCAACATCAACACTTAACACTGAGACAGTGAGACAGTGAGACAGAGAGTAATACAGTGAGACAGAGAGCGAGACAGTGAGACAGAGAGTGAGGCAGAGTGAGCTCATTGTGTATGATATCATTGTATGTGGTTAATAGTTTTTACCCAAACTCCTGGACCTGTAGTGTAGTTGTGTTAGTCTATGTGTGTTAATTTGTTAGTGTTCAGGGTTGTGTGTTTAATAAAAGAAATGTAAAGTGTGTGAATAAAAAACTTGGTTTGAATTGTAAGGTAAAGACTGAGGTTTTATGTCTCACATTTGTACAATGCCATTTCTTGTGTGTGAGTTCTGAAGTTCCACTTTATCAACTCCATGATGATGTCAAATCTTTATCCTGATTGTTTGGAAGTTCGGCTGTTGACCACCTTGGATTTTTATTATTCTCACACATTCAAATTTGTTACTTCCAAACACTTCTTGTTGTTTTGATTCTATAAAGTGATATTGATTCAATAAAGTTATACACCATATATGTAATCCTGATCCTGTTTCTGAAAAAAAATTCTTATATTTGTGTGTGTGTGTGTGTGTGTGTGTGTGTGTGTGTGTAGGTGTGTGTGTGTGTGTGTGTGTGTGTGTAGAATATTAATGCAGGGTTTTTGTTACCACTGTATTTTATTTATATACTCTATAACTATAGACATTATTAATGGTTTGAGTGTGGAGCAGGAGCTTCTCTGCCCAGATAAGTTTCTATAGTTTTCATGTGTGTAGTTTTTGGAGTGTTTATGGGACACTTGCAGTTGTAACATTTTGGCAACACATGCAGGTGATCAGCGTAATCTTCTGTCATATAAAGAGGATGGAATTGCATGCATGGAATTATTATTAGGACTTTACGAAGATTTCTAAACAGCGTCAACAGCCTGCTCATTTCAGTTCCTTCACTCTCAGCTCCATCAGTGCAGGATAGTTTCAGAAAAATTTAATTGAGAACATGAATGAAATAAAAACCACAGAAGTTTTACATTTAACACAAGTAATGAACAAATAATCCGTTTTTTTACAGACTTATATAACAGATAAACACATGCAAACTTTATCGACTCAGAAGATCCTCCTTCATTCTACTGTTTAATCTCCATCTTACCTCAATTCTGTTTTCTGTTTATTCCTCTTTTCAGCTGCTTACCTTAAAAAAAAAAAAACAGTTTCAGTCATTAACTTTTATGTTTATTAATATATTATATATTTATAGGACTTAATAAATTTCATTGTCCGTCACGTGATCACGCCCTCCGTTCCTGCCGCTGAACCACTGAGTCACATCTAAACTGATTCGACTCGTTCATTCGGTTCACTACCAGATCTTCAGGTTCGCTCAAACTCTTGGCCACGCCCTTTTTTTGTAAAAGGCGTGTCCGTTTACTGACTACAACTAATCACGTGCTCCTTCTCGGCACCCAACACGGTCACGTCCTTTACAGGACTTTAGTGAACAAAAAATAAATCAATGGAAATTAAAATGTGGAGGTTTGGATTAAATCTCTCTCAATAATAATAAGATTTTGTTTCATCAAAACATACTCATTAAAATATAGTTTTTTTTTCTATTTTATTCTTTATTATTTATTTCTGGGGTGGCATTTTTTAATTTGTGTCTGTTAAATATCCAAAATCTTCCAATTTATAGCACTTCATTCACTGATCAGT
>NC_060884.1:25000-32500 GCF_014805685.1 Silurus meridionalis | reverse complement strand
AATGGTGTGTTGTGCTGTGTAGCAGTGTGTAATGGTGTGTAATGGTGTGTTGTGTAGCAGTGTGTAATGGTGTGTTGTGCTGTGTAGCAGTGTGTAATGTGTGTTGTGCTGTGTAGCAGTGTGTAATGGTGTGTTGTGCTGTAGCAGTGTGTAATGGTGTGTTGTGCTGTGTAACAGTGTGTAATGCTGTGTAGCAGTGTGTAATGCTGTGTAGCAGTGTATAATAGTGTGTTGTTCTGTGTAACAGTGTGTAATGTGTGTTGTGCTGTGTAATAGTTTGTAATGCTGTGTAACAGTGTGTAATAGTGTGTTGTTCTGTGTAGCAGTGTGTAATGGTGTGTTGTGCTGTGTAATAGTTTGTAATGCTGTGTAGCAGTGTGTAATAGTGTGTTGTTCTGTGTAGCAGTGTGTAATGGTGTGTTGTGCTGTGTAATAGTTTGTAATGCTGTGTAGCAGTGTGTAATGGTGTGTTGTACTGTGTAGCAGTGTGTAATGGTGTGTTGTACTGTGTAGCAGTGTGTAATGGTGTGTTGTGGTGTGTAATGCTGTATAATGCTGTATAATGCTGTGTAGCGGTGTGTAATGCTGTGTAGCAGTGTGTAATGGTGTGTTGTGCTGTGTAATGTGTGTAGCGGATCTGTGACATTGTCACATTTAATACTGTATTAATCAGTTTACTGTCACCTTCACTCTCCACTCAGATTTTTCAGTGGGTGGAGTCATGGAGAAAGGTGGAGTGAAGGAGACGAGTACTGAAATGCTGCACAAGACCTCCGATGAGCTTCCTGTAAGTGAGCTAACAGGTAATGATGAGGCTAAGTATTTATACACACACACACACACACACACACACACACTCTGACTTAACCATGTGCTTTTATAGCTTTGATGATTTCTTATCAACTAGGTGATGCAGAATAGACAGTGACACTGTGTGTGTGTGTTTGATTCTACAGCAGCCACGCATGTGTGTAAGGTGTGTGGGATGTGTTTTGAGACGAAGGGAGGGTTTTCGAGCCATGCCCGGTCTCACCTGCGTCAGCTGGGAGTGTGTATGCCGGACAGCAGAGGCGACCCAATCAGCTTGCTGCATGATCTAATCTCTGAGAAAGATGGAGCTTTACCCTCTCCACTCAAACACACACACAACAGCTTCAAAAAACACACAACACACACACAACACAGAGCCAAACACACCAGCAAACATGGAGCCAGACATGGATCAGGAACCAAACATAAGAGTAAAATTGGTGAGTTGGTGAAGAGACATTGTGTTCCTGTTTCTACATCAAGAGATTCTTCCTCTTCATCATCCTTATTGTCTGCTTCTTCCTTCTCTTCCTCTTCATCATCTCCACTTTATCAAAACAAACCAACCAAAACTCCACCCACTCTCTCAGCTCTGTCCAAACAGGGAGCAAAACAGAAAACAGACACTCACCTTGACCTGAGTGAGTATACACACACACACACACTCGCATATACTCACTCACACACACAAACATACACACACACTGCATATACTCACACACACACACACACACACACACACACACACACACACTCGCACTCGCATATACTCACTCACACACACAAACATACACACACACTCGCATATACTCACACACATACACGCACACTCTCGCATATACTCTCACACACACACACACACACACACACACAGTGAGCATTTTGGGAAGTGGTAGGCCACTATTGAGACCCTGATCAAAGCATTTAATCTTAAGTGCTAAGGGTATAAATAAGATGAATGTAAAAGAACTCAACTGTGAATCATCAGTACATACCTGACGTGTGTGTGTGTGTGTGTGTGTGTGTGTGGCTACATTGGCGATTTCAGATATATCCCAACGTGATTGTGTACATGTATGTGAGCTGTGTGGTGTGTGTTACGAGACAAAGAAGGGTCTGTCCAGTCACGCTCGAGCACATCTGCACCATTTTGGAGTGAAGTTGGATCCTAAAGCTTCACCCATACAGGTCCTTCATGATCTTCTCCAAAAGAAGGCGGGGCCAGTGGATAAGAACCTGCCCACTGCTCTGTTAACTTCATCTCCATTTAAAAAAAAGAAGAAGAAGCTTTTACCAGCAAGAGAGAAAACACTGAGAGACCGTGAGTGCGTGGTTGAATGTGTGTGTGTGTGTGTGTGTGTGTGTGTGTGTGTGTGTGTGTTTGCGTTTTTGTTCAGCGCAAATCTTAAGTGATGTCATGTCATTTCCTGTCAGGTGGTTTGTCGAAGAATGTGAGATGTGAGTTTTGTGGAGAGAATTTTAAGAAGACTCAGAGTTTGGCGAGCCATGCTCGCTCTCACCTGCGCCAACTCGGCGTCACCGATTGGACGGCTCACGGCTCGCCGATGGCGACTCTCCGAGAGCTGATGGCTCGTCGCACTTGTAGTAGTTTACCTCATCCCACCCAGACCACACCCTTTACTCTGGCCAATCCTCCATCTGAAGCTCCACATCTTCCTGTCTCAGGTCTTACCTCTCCCCAGTTCAGCAAGCATCACTCTGAAGCTCCACCCAATCCTGTACCAGGCCCCGCCCCTGTCCGAGTGCCCAAAGCCAGAAAAGGTTCAAGGATGGCTGTGTCCAAACTAAAGGAAGAGCCGATGGAGTTTGAAATCTCCACTGACCAATCGACACAAACAAAACCCCCACCTTTAACAATTTCTGTTAAATCAGCTGCTGATCTTACTCCAGTTCCATTCAATCAAAATCTATCTACAGGTAAGTGTTGAGCTTCTTTCAGCCTTTTTATTTTCTGCTGCGGACTTTCTGCAGCAGAAAGGTAGCTGATAGGTGTTTGATGTGCGTGCGTATGTGTGTGTGCATGTCAGGTGCTGAAGTGGGCGTGGCTGAACCTGTGAGGTGTGATTACTGCAGTGATCTGTTTGATAGCCGTAAAGCTCTGTCATGTCACGCCCGGGCTCACCTGCGCCAATTGGGAGTGAAGTGGGCACCATTCGCTTCACCCATCGACACACTACATGAGCTCATGATCAGAGTGGGGAGAGGGCAAGGGTCAGAGGGCACACCATCACCTGTGGACTTATACAAAGAGAAAACAGACACGGACGGTGCAGGTTTAGGTACATCTTCTATTACTTCTATTCTTTCTTTCTTTCGGCTTCTCCCATTAGGGGGCGCCACAGCGGATCATCCGCATGTTTGATTTGGCACATGTTTTACGCTGGATGCCCTTCCTAACGCAACCCTCCCCATTTATATGGGCTTGGGACCGGCACTGAGAGTGGCTGGGGTTGGATCTTCTATTACTTCTATCACTTTTGTAAAGTGTAGCTGGCAACATTAATTAAAAATGTAGTTTCAGATGTCCTCAATGAGCCTGGGCTGAGCCCCCTGGGTGGGCTGTGGGTGGGCTTTCTCTTGAATGGGAGTAAAACTTGTAATTGATGAACTGTTATAATTAGTAAATAGTACTATCATGAATTGTTTTTTGAAATTGTGGAAATTGGAGATTGTGTAAATACTTTTTTATATTGAATTCAAATATTAGTATTAAATCAGGAGTGTGTCCACCACTGAGCAGGTCCTGACATTTTAATTCATTCATTCTGAATTGCTGTTCGTAAGGAGTCTCCTGATTGTGAAAAAATAATTTAAATTACTGACAATTAATGCTTTGTCTTAAGTAGCTAGGTATGAAATGAAATCTGCAAATTCTGTGTGCAAGTCTGTGAGACTGGTGACGTTACCATTAGTACAATAAGACAGAATAAAGTTTAACCGGAAAGGTTTAAGAAATTGCCCTAAATCTATATCATTTATAACTATCATTTTGTAGCTCAAGTTAAAAAGTTTGTGTGTGTGTGTGTGTGTGTGTGTGTGTGTGTGTGTGTGTGTGTGTGTGTGTGTGCGCGCGTGCATGCGCATGTGTGTGCAATGCAGGGGAGGCCACATGTGAGCTGTGTGGATTTGACTTTGAGAACAGAAAGGCATTAGCCAGTCATGCACGTGCTCACCTCCGCCAGCAGGGGGAGCAGTGGAGCTCCAGCCAATCACCAATAGCTGCCCTCAGCCAATGGATGAGCAGAGAGCCTGAGAAAGTCGCTGTTCTTCATAAGCTCTACATGCAGGGGACATTTCCACATATTCGCAAGGTATACACACATTCATACACACATACATACACACGTGTATACACACACACACAAGTACACACATACAAGTACACACACACACGTACATACATACACACACATGCAGACACATACACACTTGTAATATTGAAACATACCAAATGTATAAAGTGTGTGTGTGTGTGTGTGTGTGTGTGTGTGTGTGACAGAGGCGTGTCTGCTTTCCAATTCGCTCCTCTGGTGCTGACTCCGCCCACTCTGGTGTAAGCCACCCCTTTCCTGCAGCTTGTCAGGGTAAAACTGGGGCAGGTCTCTCTTGCTCTTCCAACTCTCATAGGAAATTGTCATCCCATCGCCCCACCCCCTACACATCTGTTGACCACGGTAATGAAAAACACTGACCTCACTTCCTGTTCAGCTTTAATAAACCTTTAGTCATTAGTTACAGCAAATATAATAAGCAAAAAATGAACTGTCTGAATATTTCCCTGCTTCCTTCTGTACTGTTAGCGAATGTACATCAACAACAGCTTTAATCCTACAGAGTGCACTGTGTGTTTGTGTTTTTATTTTTTATGAAGATCAGGAGAGTGGGAGGGGAAGTGTGCAGGGTGGGGTGTATAATACATTACTGTATGATGGAGGTGTTGCTTATCTGGTTGCCTGCTGTCTGTCCTCTCGTTCTCTTTTGTGCAAAAGCAAATATGGTTTAATGTTTATAAGCGTTTTAATGATGAACAGATTCTAGATGTAAATGATTTTGGGTCAAGTTCATATGAACACCAGATGTTTAAGATAGGGTGCACCTCAGACAGCTCGCTAGTTTACTAGCCAGGTGGTGTAGTGGTGAATCACTTATGCCACGTGCAGTTTGTTTTCATGTGAGACACATGCGTGTTTTTGGCAAGTACGATATCAGTAAAATCCACTATCGGTCGACCTCTACACTGCAAACGGTTTCATTTAGACAGATGCTGAGACAGTTATTTCTGTAGCTTCATTTTAAATGACACTAAATTCGTGTGTGTGTGTGTGTGTGTGTGTGTGTGTGTGTGTGTGTGTGTGTGTGTGCGCGGGCGCACACATTGTCTCTGCAGGTTCTGATCATCGAACTCCTAAACGATTCCCTCTCAGGGCGGAGTCTTTAAAGCGTGTTGGTAATGCCCCCTCTCTGGTGCCCCGCCCACCTGAAACCAGCCTGGTTAAACTGGTGGGAAAGATTTATTCACTAAAATGCAGGTGAGCTGAAAACACACGCACACACGCACGCACGCACACACACATGCAAACATAAACCTGTCCCCTGTCCACATCACATACCCTGTTTGATTGTTTGTATGGGTGTGTGTGTGTGTGTGTGTGTGTGTGTGTGTGTGTGTGTGTAGGTTCTGTGAACAGGTGTTCAGTGGACCTCTCTCTGTGCAAGAAGATTGGCTTATCCATCTGCAACATCACATCCTTAATCTCAAACCGGACCGTGCCCATAGCCCCGCCCCCATATTACACAATTCCGACTCGGCTCAGCTGATTGGCCAGGCTGTGTAGGGGCGGGGCAGTTTCATACTCAGTGGTTTTAATTTACTGTTTTATAATTTGTTTATAACTTTAATTTTAATAAAGTAGACAAGTGTATCGAGTTAGGGGAAGTGATGTGATGAACACTACTGAGAAACCCTAAGAAGGGAACACCTGCTGAATGTACACAGACCTTTTCACCGTTTTACCGTTTTACCCCACGGGAACCAGGATGTTTTATGGTTTTATGCAGTTTGAACATACTGCTTTGATACATGCTTTGTGTGTGTGTGTATGTGTTTGTGTGTGTTGATTGATCTGTACTCTGATGTCCAAAATGCAGCTTTTTGTTCTTTCTTTTTTTAATGTGTTTAATTCATAGAATGACATTTGTACATTCACACAATAAAGTATACATTTCTACACACCTGTGTGTGAGTCTGTGTGTGCGAGGTGTGTGTGTGAGTCTGTGTGTGTGAGATGTGAGTGTGCGAGATGTGTGTGTGTGTGTGTGTGTGTCTGTGTGTGTGTGAGTGTGCGAGATGAGTGCATGTGTGTGTCTGCGTGTGCGAGATGTGTGTGTGTGAGAGTCTGTGTGCGAGGTGTGTGTGTGAGAGTCTGTGTGCGAGGTGAGTATGAGTGAGTCTGTTAGCACGAGATGAGTGTGTGTGTGTGTGTGTGTGAGTATGTGTGCTAGATGAGTGTGTGTGTGCAGTATGTGTGCTAGATGAGTGTGTGTGTGCTAGATGAGTGTGTGTGAGTCTGTGTGAGATGAGTATGAGTGTGTGCGCAAGTGTGTGTGTGTGTGTGTGTGTATGTGTGTGTGTGTGCTAGATGTGTGAGTCTGTGTGCTAGATGAGTATGAGTGTGTGTGACTGTGCGAGATGAGTGTGTGAGTCTGTGCGCGAGATGAGTGAGTGTGTGTGAGTGTGTGTGAGATGAGTATGAGTGTGTGTAAGTCTGTGTGCTAGATGAGTGTGTGAGTGTGTGTGAGATGAGTATGAGTGTGTGTAAGTCTGTGTGCTAGATGAGTGTGTGAGTGAGTGTGTCTGAGCGAGGTGAGTCTGTGTGCTAGATGAGTGTGTGTGTGTGTGTGTATGTGTGTATGTGTGCTAGATGAGTGTGTGAGAGTCTGTGCGAGGTGTGTGTCTGTGTGCGAGATAAATGTGTGTGTGAGTCTGTGTGTGCGAGATGAGTATGAATGTGTGCGAGTCTGTGTGCCAGATGAGTGTGTGAGTCTGTGTGCGCGAGATGAGTGTGTGTGAGTCTGTGTGCGAGATGAGTACGAGTGTGTGTGTGTGTGTGTGAGTGTGTGTGTGTGTGTCTGTGTGCGAGATGAGTATGAATGTGTGTGAGTCTGTGTGCGAGATGAGTGAGTGTGTGTGTGTGTGTGAGTCTGTGTGTGCGAGATGAGTATGAATGTGTGAGTCTGTGCGTGAGGGGAGTATGAGTGTGTGTGTGTGTGTGTGAGTCTGTGTGCGAGATGAGTACGAGTGTGTGAGTCTGTGTGCAAGATGAGTATGAGTGTGTGTGAGTCTGTGTGCAAGATGAGTATGAGTGTGCGAGATGAGTATGAGTGTGTGTGAGTCTGTGTGCAAGATGAGTATGAGTGTGAGTCTGTGTGCGAGATGAGTGTGTGAGTGAGTGTGTGAGTCTGTGTGCAAGATGAGTATGAGTGTGTGAGTCTGTGTGCAAGATGAGTATGAGTGTGTGTGAGTCTGTGAGCTAGATCAGTGTGTGTGTGAGTCTGTGTGCGCGAGATGAGTGTGTGTGTGAGTCTGTGTGCAAGATGAGTATGAGTGTGAGTCTGTGTGCTAGATCAGTGTGTGTGTGTGTGTGTGAGTCTGTGTGCGCGAGATGAGTG
>NC_060884.1:12500-20000 GCF_014805685.1 Silurus meridionalis | reverse complement strand
GGGCATGTAGGTGTGTGTGGGCTGGTGTGTGTGTGTGTGGTGGGTTAGTGGATGTGGGTGGGTGGGTGGGTATGTGTGTGTCTGTGTGGGTTGGTGGCTGTGTGTGTGTGTGTGTGTTGGTGGCTGTGTGTGTGTGTGTGTGTGTGTGTGTGTGGGTTGGTGGCTGTGTGTGTGTGTGTGTTCAGGTGTTTGTGTGTGTGTGTGGGTTGGTGGCTGTGTGTGGGTTGGTGTGTGTGGGTTTGTGGGCATGTAGGTGTGTGTGGGCTGGTGTGTGTGTGTGTGGTGGGTTAGTGGATGTGGGTGGATGTGTGGGTGGGTGTGGGTGGGCATGTGTGTGTCTGTGTGGGTTGGTGGCTGTGTGTGTGTGTGTGTGGGTTGGTGGCTGTGTGTGTGTGTGTGTGTGTGTGTGTGTGTGTGTGTGTGTGTGTGGGTTGGTGGCTGTGTGTGTGGGTTGGTGTGTGTGTGTGTGGGTGGGTTTGTGGGCATGTAGGTGTGTGTGTGGCTGTGTGTGTGTGTGTGTGGTGGTGGGTTAGTGGATGTGGGTGGATGTGTGGGTGGGTTGGTATGTGGGTGTGGGTGGGTATGTGTGTCTGTGTGGGTTGGTGGCTGTGTGTGTGTGTGTGGGTTGGTGGCTGTGTGGGTTGGTGGCTGTGTGTGTGTGTGTGTGTGTGTGTGTGTGTGTGTGTGTGTGTGTGTGTGTGTGTGTGTGTGTGGGTTGGTGGCTGTGTGTGTGGGTTGGTGTGTAGAGGTAAAACAGATGAGGCAGGAGGGTTAAAAACTAACAAGGGAAGTGTGTGATTATTGTGTGTGTGTGTGTGCTCGTGTGTTCTTGCGCATGTGTGTGTGGAGTAATGTTGTCAGGCCACACCCCCAAGCAGTACACAGGGTTAATGTGGTTTAATGTTGAAATGAATGGGTTTATGATGTAAAAAAATAAATCAGTGTGTTCAGGATGAACATATTACTGTATTAATTGGGTTAATGATTATTAATGATTGCTTGGTTCGTTCCACTCGTCAGGTTTTGCTGCAGCGTTCACCCTGTTTCTGCGAACAATTGTGGAATTTAAATCAGATACCTGTTGACCTGTTGTCACTTGTGATTTTGAAAGTGTGTGAGTTTTTAGGGGCGGTGGAGTTTTGACCAACTGGAAGCTTTTGGACTCTTGGAGGGGTGGAGCAACTAAGCTTTGGGGGCAGGTCTTATAATCCTGGTTGAAAATGGCTTACACACAGCATGTAAATCATTCTATATTCACCCTACATCTCACAGAGAGAGGGTGTGGTCATCTAGGCCACACCCTTATCCAAGTTCCTCATCACAAAGGTCCTAGTGTTCCTTGTTTTTAAACATCTTGTGTGGAAGGTGCTGTGTGTGAGGGTGTGTTTGTTCTCATTCAATTCCTGCCTAATAGCAGCCCATATAAAATTGACCACACCCCCTATGGGCTGTAAGAATGTTAGCTCCACCCCCTGGTGGTCTGAGTGCCCCTTGGTCAAACTGTGCCATGTGTTGTGGTCTGATAGAAGCTCCGCCCGGCGCTCTGGACACAAACAAATGCCTGGAGTCTCTCGCGTCTCTGCGCCATGCCAAGTGGTTCCAGGTTTGCACCTCGCTTTATAATCTAATGACCTCTAACGTAAATGACGCTGATTATAATGTATTTGACTGTTGAAATGTTCACAGTGTTTTTTAAACTGAAAGATGTGGACGTTCAATTCAGATACATCAGTTTACACTAAAAGAGTGTGAAGATGGAAAGAAATACATATTTTTCTTATTTTATTTCCCTTCAGGAATGCTGTGTTACCTACATGTACCACTGAGTATTGTTGAGGTGTTAAAGCAGTATAATGACAGAGAGTATGATGGCTGATCAGAGTGTGTGGAACACTGTCAGTGAGCATGTTGATTAACAGACACAATCTCAGCAAAATCACAAAGCAGAGATGCAGATTTTAAGTTAAAATCGCCGCTGCTGTGAGTCAACACTTGACGATCGCCCAAAAACACCTGTCAACACCCCAACACACACACACACACACACACACACACACACACACAGCTCCGAATGCCTGTATGTTGGCATGCAGAGGAGAATAATCAGTTATTTAACCTAAGTTCCTGCCTCTCTCTCTCTCTCTCTCTCTCTCTCTCTCTCTCTTTCTTTCTCTTTCTCTCTTTCTGTGTTCTTAATCACACTCACTAACACTGTTCCACTCACTAGATTTAAAATAGAACAAAACAAAAGCAGACAGAATGATGACTACACACACACACAGACAGAAAGACACACACACAGATTAACAGATGTGTTTGTTACTGAGTATGATGAATAAAGACGTGTGTGTGTGTGTGTGTTTTTTTTTTTTTGTGTGTAGTGTGTATAAAGTGTGTAAGCTCCATAACGCAGGCTGTGTGTGTCTTTTTTTGTGTGCGTTTGTGTGTGGGTGACTTACAGGCTAAAGTTAATAACCTGCACTCAAGTGTGATTGTCATCCGCATCCTGAGAGATCTGTGCACCCGAGTCCCAACCTGGACCCCCCTCAAAGGATGGGTGGGTGTGTGTGTGTGTGTGTGTGTGTTTTGATTTATCTTTAATAACCTTGTTTAGCACTGTGTAGTTGTAAATTGGTGTGTGTGTGTGTGTGTGTGTAGGTGTTGGAGCTCCTGTGTGAGAGAGCGATATCTACGAGTGATCGGCCGATGGGACCAGGAGAGGCTCTGAGGCGAGTGCTGGAGTGTGTCGCATCTGGAATACTACTGGAGGGTAAAACACTCTCTCTCTCTCTCTCTCTCTCTCTCTCTCTCCCTCACTCACTCACACACACACACACACACACACACACACACACACACACACATTGTGATGTACTTCTATATGTGTGTGTGTGTGTGTGTGTGTGTGTGTGTGTGTGTGTGTGTGTGTGCGCACAGATGGTCCCAGTATTTATGACCCATGTGAGAGGGCAGGTGTGGATGCGAGCTTCCATCTTACCCCCCAGCAGAGGGAGGACATTACCCAGAGTGCACAGGTACAACCCTTACCCAGCATGCACTGGGGCTGTTCTGTTTTAGAAGGAGAGATCAGGAACATAAACAAAGCAGGAGGAGCTGAGGGCAGGGCAGGGACAGTTTCTCCTGAAGAAACGAGTGCTGTCACACCTTCACAACTGAGAATCGCACCTTCTCTGGCTGGTGTGTGTGTGTTTCGTGTGTGTGTAAGCGAGTTTGTGCTTGTGTGACTTAGTGTGTGTGAGTGAGTTAGTGTGTGTATGTGTGAGTGAGTTAGTGTGTGTGTGTGTGTGTGTGTGTGTGTGTGTGTGTGTGTGAGTGTGTGTGTGTGTGTGTGTGTGTGTGTGTGTGTGTGTGTGTGTGAGAGTTTGTCTGTATGAGTAAGTTAGTGTGAGTATGTTAGTGTGTGTGTGTGTGAGAGAGTTTGTCTGTATAAGAAAGTTGGTGTGTGTGTTTGAGTGAGTTAGTGTATAAATAGGTTTGCGTAAGTGAGTTAGTGTTGTGTGTGAATTAGTGCTTACGTGTGTGTGTGTGTGTGTGTGTGTGTGTTTGAGTGAGTTAGTGTGTGTGTGTGTGTGTGTGTGTGTGAGTTTGTGTGTGTGAGAGAATTTGTCTGTATGTGTGAGTTAGTGTGTGTGTGTGTGTGAGTTGTGTGTGTGTGTGTGTGAGAGAGAATTTGTCTGTATGAGTAAGTTAGTGTGAGTGTGTTAGTATGTGTGTGTGTGTGTGTGTGTGTGTGTGTGTGTGTGTGTGTGTGTGAGAGAGTGTCTGTATAAGAAAGTTGGTGTGTGTGTTTGAGTGAGTTAGTGTATAAATAAGTTTGTGTGAGTGAGTGAGTTAGTGTGTGTGTGTGTGTGTGAGTTATTGTGTGTGTGTGTGTGTGTGTGTGTGTGTGTGTGAGTTAGTTAGTTAGTGTGTGAGTTAGTGTGTGTACGTGTGTGTGAGTTAGTGTGTGTGTGTGTGTGTGTGTGTGTGTGTGAGAGTTTGTCTGTATAAGAAAGTTGTGTGTGTGTGTTTGAGTGAGTTAGTGTATAAATAGGTTTATGGTAAGTGAGTTAGTGTTGTGTGTGAATTAGTGCTTACGTGTGTGTGTGTGTGTGTGTGTGTGTGTGTTTGAGTGAGTTAGTGTGTGTGTGTGTGTGTGTGAGTTTGTGTGTGAGAGAGAATTTGTCTGTATGTGTGAGTTAGTGTGTGTGTGTGTGTGTGTGTGTGTGTGTGTGTGAGTTAGTTAGTTAGTGTGTGTGTGTGTGAGTGTGTGAGTTAGTGTGTGTGTGTGTGTGTGTGAGTGTGTGTGTGTGTGTGAGTGTGAGTTAGTGTGTGTGAGTGTGTGAGTTAGTGTATGTGTGTGAGTGTGTGAGTTTGTGTGTGTGTGTGTGAGTGTGTGAGTTAGTGTGTGTGTGAGTGTGTGAGTTAGTGTGTGTGTGTGTGTGTGAGTTAGTGTGTGTGTACGAGTGTGTGAGTGGGTGTGAGTTAGTGTGTGTGTGTGTGTGTGTGTGAGTTAGTGTGTGAGTGTGAGTTAGTGTGTGTACGTGTGTGAGTTAGTGTGTGAGTGTGTGAGTTAGTGTGTGTGTACGAGTGTGTGTGTGTGTGAGTTAGTGTATGTGTGTGTGTGAGTGTGTGTGTGTGAGTTAGTGTATGTGTGTGAGTTAGCAGGAATGATCATGTTTTGTTGATTTCTCAGTTTGCTTTGCGGCTCATGGCGTTTGGACAAATCCACAAAGTGTTGGGGATGAACCGCCTGTCACCCAAAGTGGGACACATGTACAGCGACACACTCCTCTGTAAGACGCAAACACACACACGCACACACACACACACACACGCACACACACACACACACAGGCATTGCCCCACATAGTGTCTGAAGGTTGACCTTGTGGTGTTAATTTTGAATGAATTTACCCTTCAATCTTATTCTGCTTAGAAGGCAATGTTATTGTGCATTGTTCTTGGTGTGTGTGTGTTTGTGTGTGTGTGTGTGTGTGTGTGTGTGTGTGTTTTAAAGCCCAAACCGCAGTGCCTGGACTGTGTGTGATGAAACGACCACTGGAGTCGGCCACAGATGAAGAGGCAAGCAGCAGTAAAGTTCCTCGTAAAGGCACGTGTGATTTTTTATTGTTGTCAGTGATCGTAATTGAATGATTTGCGTCCTGCAGGATGACGACAGGCTTTTCACTTTTGAACTTTAGTTAGTCCTTTTACCTCTGCGTGGCTCCATTCATTCTGCTGGAGGAGTTTCTCTGTTCTCCATTTGAGATGCACACAGACAGAATGATCAAATTCCATCTTCACATCTCTTACTTCAGTTTTCCCGTCCTCTTTATAACAGGGTACAGGTTGGGATTTTTCCTCATTTCCTGGCACTGTGGAGAGTGTGTTAGTGTTCGTAACCACAAAGAGCTGAGAGCTGTCCACCATGGATCTGCTCAGTACTAATCTAAATTATGTATTGATCAGGAATTTAATTTAGGAACTGGATTGATATTAGTGAGAATGCCACGGATCAGCGCTGATAGACATGTAGCACAGTTTGGCTAAAATATCGCTTACAGGAGGTGTAACTATAGAAGATTCTGATTTATTTGTTTCCTGTCAGGGGCTAAATTTACATTTATGGCAGGAGCCCTTATCCAGAGCCACTTAGAATTTTCTCATTTACACACTGGGCAGTTGAGGGTCTTGCTTTGGGTCTCAAAAGCAGCAGCTTGTTGGTACAGTGGAACCCCGTTGTACGAGCATAATTCGTTCTTGAAAATTGCTCGTGTGTCCATTTGCTCGTACGTTCGAACTGATTTTCCCCATAGGAATGAATGTAAAAGTGATTTAATCCGTTCCGAGATCTCGTTCGATCGCTTATTTCTGCACTTAAAAAGTATTTGTAGCCTATTTTTAAAAACAAATACACCACAAATGACCGTAATATAAACATAATTTAACACTTACTCATGTGGTAGTGGTTGATTGCGAGTGTGAGAGGCGCACCACGCTCGTAACCTCCTCGGTTTCCATGGTAATTCTATTTACTTTCGCTTTCACAGCACCATCACTGATTTTCTTGGGAGACATTTTTCAAGATTTCTAGTGAAATAAAAAAATAAAACTAAAAAAAGTTACTGTGGGAGAGCGTGTGAATACGGGAATAAGGAACGCCACAACAGGTCAGATGCAAAGGCTTCACAGCTGCTTTTATTTATTTATTTATTTTTGTGTCGGTCTGCTTTGTGCCCCACGCAGCACGTCTCTGGCGCGCACACGCACACACACACGCACACACACACGCACACACACACGCACACACACACACACACTCTCCTCCTTAAATGCACCCTCCGATCACTTGAAAAGAGAGAACAATCATTAGGTCACATTAACTTCAGGTGAGGCAATCCCCTGCCTATCTGCTCCCGGACCCTCCCTCCATTCACAAACCGCCGCTTGGCCACGCCCCCGCTGCCACAGTTACGTTTTTGCTGCACTGAACAACGAGAGTGACCGAGTGATACGTCATCAACTAAGCGACTGATGCAACCCTCCGCCAAAAACGGGGAACCGGCAGCGTGAGTTTGCTCGTGCCTTCGAAATTTGCTCGTGAAACGGTAAAATTTTGCGAGCGAGTTTGCTCGTATCTCCGTTTGCTCGTACTATAGGTTGCTCGTACAACGGGGTTCCACTGTACTGGGATTTTAACTCAACACCTTCTGATTAGAAACACAACATCTTAATCTGTGACTTACAGTTCCAGGCTGCAGTGGCTGAACATAAATACACATCTCATAGAAGCCCTGGTGTTTATACTACAGAGAAAAGCCTGTAGGCCTTAGAGCCTGTTTTCTTTTTACAAGAATCTAAAGATTCTGAAAGTTAAACCATCATCTCTGTGGGCTGTAGTGTTACAGTTTCACTTCCATGGAACACAGATTTCCGAAAACTGTTCCAGCATGACCATGCTTCTGTACACACAGTGAGCTACATGAAGACATGGTTGTTGATGTAAAGTGAATTGTGTGTGTGTGTGTGTGTGTGTGTGTGTGTGTGTGTGTGTGTGATATAGTCAAGACACCACTGCAACACAACACGTTCTACCACAAGGAACTCACAAATAAAATGTTTATGAGAGAATTTAACACTTCTCAATCACTGTGTGAGTGGTGAGCGCCTACTAGGGTTGAAACAGCTCACCACAGCGTTGTGACATTTGGTGTTAAGGATGGATTATTTTTTGAGTCTGGTTCCTCTCAAGGTTTCTTCCTCATACCATCTCAGGAAGTTTTTCTTTTCCACAGTCACCACTGGCTCACTCATGAGGGATAAACCGGGATAAACCTATGCGGAACAAACATAGATATTCTTTTATAGCCTTTTTAAAATAATTAGGAAAAAGCCATTACTGTTTTTATCAAATCACATTATATACAGCATTGAATTAAGTGTGTGTGTGTGTGTATGTGTGTTTTTGTGTTTACAGAGATTGTAATTGAGCCCAGT
>NC_060884.1:0-7500 GCF_014805685.1 Silurus meridionalis | reverse complement strand
TTTTTAATGAATTTACACATGATCATCATCATACTGTCAGAGCTGGGATTAATCATAGCACTGCTTTACTAAAATCTATCCTTCAGTTCCAGATGGAAATATGAGATATATAATGTTTAATATAATCTATCAAATAAAATTAAATAAGGGAGAAATTAATTACTTGGTTTATAAACTTGAATTTTTATTAGTCTTTAATGTCAGGATCTGTAAACTTTTGTAAATTTTTTATAAATCAAGAGTCTATTGTATACAAATCTAATTCTAATCCCATCAGTGATTAACAGGAGTTTATCAAGTGTGTGAGAGCGCTTGAGAGATAATGAGCAGATGAGTGAATTCAGCTGTGTGTTTGGACAGAAACATTTAAAAGAGAAACTAAAGCTTGGTGTGTGTTGTAGTTGAGGGAGAGAGATAGAGATGAACAGGAAGAATGTGGTAAGAGCTGAAAGCGAGCAAACCTTTGTAACTATCCTGTTTATTTGCATATTGTTTGGGTTATAAATGTTAAAACAATGAATATCTGGATGTTGAAATGTGGACTATTTTAGTGAGGTTTTAAAAGCTATAAAATCAAAGTCTAGATTTAAATACTGAGGTAATTTTCCTCTGAAATTGACACATTCTACATTGTTGTTTTACTCAGTTAATTTTTAGATCTTTTGGGTGTGTGTGTGTGTGTGTGTGTGTGTGTGTGTGTGTGTGTGTGTGTGTGTGTGTGTGTGTATATATATATATATATATATATATATATATATATATATATATATATATATATATATATATATATACATAGATGGCTTCTCAGGTGATCTTCATACTCTTTGTCACACTTCCTGTTGTCCTTTGCTCCCCTCATTTTGGTGGTCTGGAACCAGAGGGTAAGTGGTTTTGTAGCTCATTAAATTAGCTTTTTATGCTAGTTTTCAGTATCTTGAGTTTAAAAGCTGCCTGTATTGTTCAGCAGTGTTTCATGTTACTCTAAACCCTGTGTAAAATGGTTCAGAACATGCAGTTGCTGCTAGTTATAAGGAAAGGATTTTTTTTTTTTTTCTTCTCCCTTTTACTTGACACAATTATCACCCTTGTGTTTTTACGTTGTTTGTTCCATCTCTCCTATTTTGAAAGAACTTTCCTTGAATGAGGACTTCTGGCATGTGACAAATTGAATGTTTTTTTATTTTTTTTTTTAATTGTGATTTGCAGCTAATCAATCATCCATTAGATTCCTGGTGGTTGGAGACTGGGGTGGTTTGCCGAATGCTCCCTTCATCACGCCTATTGAGTGGGCTACAGCAAGGGAAATGGGCCGAACTGCTGAGCAGCTTGGTGCTGATTTTGTTTTAGCCCTTGGAGATAATTTTTATTATAAAGGTGTGAAAAGTGTGGATGATCCCAGGTTTCAGGTGTGTATTAATACTGTTTTATAACTCTGCCATTGGTCACTGTATTGTGGTTATTTATCTTTAATAGGTTTAAAGATAAAACTGCAGACTCTGCTCATTACTAACCTGTAGTGCTCAAGATTAATTCTGAATGATTAACGCTGGATTGCATGTGATGTCGGTTAGCATCAGAATTCTTCAGCTAGTATGAGCAGGTTAATAGCTGAGCATGTGCTTTCTAATCAAACCCTATGCACCTCACTTTAGGGTTTTTATATTAATTTTTTTTAATGACTTGAATCTGTCAAGTTCAGGAGGTTTTGAGTTTTTGAGGTTTTATTCAGTTAATAATGCAGATCAACTTTGGAATGTTACTTGTCAAACCTAACCCTGGCTCTAACTTTTTTAGGAAACATTTGAGAATGTCTTCACTGCAAAATCTCTAAATGTTCCATGGTATGTTGTCGCTGGCAACCATGACCATGCAGGAAATGTTCATGCCCAAATCCAGTACAGCAAAATGTCCCAACGCTGGTCAGAAAACCTTATTTCTTCTTTTGTGTTTCTTGACCTGTAGCATCTGATTAATTAAGCTCTTTAATCTAAAGGGTTTCTCTTTTATTTTATTTTTTTGGGGTACTGATTGCATTAGTCAGACCTTTTTATTCTGGTCAGTGGTTGGACCCTTCTTTGTTGCACTTTAGTTTTAAATACATTTTCATATCTTCACAGGAACTTCCCCTATTATTACTATGAACTGAACTTCGACATCCCACACACCGATGCCACTCTGCAGGTGTTAATGTTGGATACTGTGCTGCTTTGTGGAAACACTGATGACTTCCAGGATGGAAAGCCAAGTGGACCTGAGAGCAGTGTGTTGGCCAACCGGCAGCTGCTTTGGCTGCAGGAACGCATGCACAGCTCCACAGCGGACTTCTTACTTGTGGCTGGCCATTATCCTGTCTGGTCAGTGTCCAAACATGGGCCCACTGACTGCCTGCTGAAAAGGCTTCGTCCCCTGTTGGTGAAGTACAAAGCCACAGCTTATCTGTGTGGCCATGATCACAACCTGCAGGTAAGTTGATTTACTCAATGAGCAGATGCTTCTACTTGTCAAAGCTTACCGTAATTTCCGGACTATTAAGCGCACCCAAATATAAGCCGCACCCACTGAATTTGACAAAGATTTGTATTTTGAACATAAATAAGCTGCAGGTGTCGACACTGAAACTAATGTACTTTACACAGGCTTTAACGAAAGACGGTGTCCGTTACACGGCTTGTATCTAAACAGTAGCCTACCAAGAAAGTCATTGTTCACTGTCTTCCTCCTTCCTTTCGCAACAATTTCTTTTGGGAGTATCTTTTGGCATCGTCGTGCGTTTTAATCATCGGTGAAGTTTTTCTCCCGATGCCGTGTAGCTCAGAACATGGGAAGTGCTCTTTTTTTTTTTTTTTTTTTTTTTTTTTTTTTAAAAAAAGATGTTGATTCTGATTTGTGACCTGTACATGGAATGGTTATTCATGTTGCTCTTATTGCTCTGAAGTTGAATATTATGTGGGAATAATGTGTTCTAATCCAGTGGTGTTTTTAATTTTTTGTAGTACTTCAAGGAGTCTGGGGTTGGATATGTTGTGAGTGGTGCAGGAAACTTTATTGATCCAGACATGAGGCATCGAAACTCCGTTCCCCGAAACTCTCTGAAGTTCTTCACAGGAAAGTCCTCTACACTTGGTGGCTTTGCTCATATGGAGGTTACTGATAAAAAACTGACCCTAACCTTCATTCAAGCGAGAGGCACTTCCCTGTATCGCACTGTGCTGTCTAAACGCAATTTGTAATTCATAGCATTTTAACAAGTTTTAACACATGCTTGCGATTGATTCAATTTACATGTTTTAGAGGTTTGATGGCTTTATAACTTGTTTAGGTTTTAAGTTGAATATTTTAAATGTAATTAAAAGAGCATTTGAATTAAGTGTTTGGGTTTTTTTTTTATTCCAATGGAAGTGACTTGGTGGCAATTTAAGCTCTTAAAGTATGGTTTTATAAAATGTGGTTATTTTCAGTCATGTCTCTAGAGTTTTGTGACCACCGTTAGTGTCTGCAAAAGACTTGATTAAAGGCCACTGTATCAGCTTGTTATAGCGTTCATTTTAATGTGGGGGGGGGGTGGCAAATGAAGTGCTCATGCTCTTTATCTTTATTGTAGCTGTACTTTTACTGAAGTATTTGTTTGGGGAGATTTTTACTGTCACTTCACTGCATTTCAAAGTTAAATCTCTCTTTACTCAACTACACTTAGTGAAATAAAAAAAGTAAAGTTTAGTGACAAATGTTTGGAACACCAGTCGTCATCATAGTACTTTGGATACTGAAGTACCTTTTCACAGTGGATACTTTCATACTTTTTTTTTTTTTTCCTCAAGGGAAAGTTTAAGGGACACTTACTGGTTATATTTTACTGAGTGTGTCTAATTTAAATCAAATGCATGCTTTTACTGTCGGTTATCTAAAGTGCATAGTGTATATTAAAAACTATTGACCTACAGGGGAGATGTTTTGTATTATAAAAAAGTAATGGTCATATCCTTGTTATATGGAGCTCATCGGTGATAAAGCTGAACGCGTCTTGTGAAGTAACAGCAGAAAACTTGCTTGTTTCAATATTCTATTTAGCTATATGTTCTTGATTATGGTAATAGGTTTAAAAGTAGTGTCTATGATCTACATCAGAATATTATCAAAATATTTAGTTTAAGCTTTTTTTTTTTTTTTTTTTTAAAAAATATATATACTTGAACAGACCCACCTGTTAACCTCAGACCCCAAGGCATTCTGAGAAAACTTCAATGTCTGAGGTAAATAAGTGTACGAGTGTGTAGGACTCACTGGCTTCAGGTGTTGTGCAGCAAAGGTGTGTGTGTGGTTTTCCAGTAAGAAAGTGTTTAGTCGTCAGTTAGCTCTTAGTCGTCAGTGGCGCGCCGGCGCAACCGATATCTAAATATTCTCAGGTGTAAATGTTTAATAGAGTAAATAAAAAGGGAGAAGAGTAACCATGACTAACTTTACACCATTCTAAAGCTCTAAGCATCAAGCAGCGAGTTCAAATCAGTTTTTCAATGGAAAATGTATAACATGTATTTGCTGAATGTGTGTAAGCAGTACACGATTCATAAAAAACCGAACTACTTACGTTATTATTGTATAAAACGAGTCACAATCACATCCACTGCTGCTAATCCCGGTTTATTAGGAAAGATGAGGCTCCACTGAACAACATGCTGTAAAGCATTTCTGCTCCAAACAAAAGTGTTGGAATTTAGCTGGTTATTCTTTTGTTTACATCAGAACTTCGGCTGGTGTTTGTGTTTATATTTTTCAGAATAACTTTCACAAAAAACCGGCATCTTGCTGGTAAAAAAAAAACAAATATGGCTGGTAGAATAGTGTTACAAAACAAATGAGACCACACACTAAAAAAAAAAAAGCGAATTTTGGGCTTCAGTCTCCACTCTCTCTCTGCAGGTGTCATGTCTTATTCTGACCACCTTTCATTTCAAGCCTTTTATTTCCAGCCAGTAGCATTATGGAAACAAAATGATTGATAGAAAATGTAGCCAATGAGTGCAGAATTCTAACGATATGTGGGAGGATTTTATTTCTTCACGTGTGTGAGTCTTGGTTTTATTACTCGTTACAAACTCTTAGTGGTCAAACAGAGGAGCACCAGGAAGCGATTTGTTTATAGCACGGGCTAACTGGGCTTTGCTCACAAAAAAAAAAAAAAAAAAATTGACGGTCAAAAAAGTTGTTTTATCAGAGATTTGCACAAAGCAGTCATAAGGAAAATATTTTTTGTGGGCGGAATAAGAACAGAGATCTGCATGAAGATGCCATTTTACATCTGTAAGTTGTAACATTATATCGTGTTATAGGTTTTATTGCCCGTTTGTTTTTATAAGAGAAATGCTTGAAAAGTGTGTGTGTGTGTTGGGATTGGAATGGAATCAATATAAATGGTCATGAGCAGAGGTGGGAAGTAATGTCGTAGATTTTTTTTTATCAATATTTTACTTCACTATTTATTTTTCAGGCAACTTTTTACTTAGGCTCATTACATTTTTACACAAATATCTGTACTTTCTACTTCTTACATTTTCAAAACCGGCTCATTGCTTTAGTTTTAATTCATTAATTTGGTGAAATGTCAGCATTTTATTTTTTCAGAGCACCAACAGATTTCATGTCATTTTGCGTCTTTTTCAATCCACTGGTGTATAATGTCCTGTCTCTCACTCACCACAGACGTAGACTACGTTACAAAGCTAAGAATCAGCAGTCTGTAAAATGTCTAGGGTTAAGGTTTTATTTATATACACTTCTAATAACATTAAACGCTGTACTTTTGTAAAATAAAGTAAACAGACAGGGGGCCGTCTCTCTGCCATGTCATCTCAATTCACAAATACATATATAAAACAACCTGAATCATATTGAATATTTGCCTGACAGACATAATAAATATGTGTATAGAAAACTCAGAATGTCTTTAACATAAACCACATTCACATCGGATAAAAATATTCTCTGATTATGTAACCAGTATGATTTATACCATAAATCCCATAAAACCATTACATACCAAAAATCAATATGATTATGATAAAAGTTTCTTGAAAAGGTGCAGTTTTTCTGGTATCACCTCATTAACTGTCCGTGTGGAAACATAGCAAAGGTTCCGTTTGGTGTCCTGATAATTTACGACATTTTAACCACCATTATTACTTTAAAATATTTACAAGAATTTTTTGTCTTCATGCTCGATGTTGCATCCACATTTCTCCATGTACATGTTGCTTAAAGTATTAAAAACATGAAGTATAAATATATGGTACATTTAGAACAGATAGAAATGTGCTATTAAATATTTAATTCGATTGACTGCCCTAATAATAATATGTGAGGTCTGATACCAACGTGACACTAAAACAGGTCGAAGTCATAACTACTTTTTACTTAAGTACATGTCGGAGCCAAAACATCTTTACTTTCACCTGAGTAAAAAAGTATAATCTGTACAGAATTTTAAAACATGAAAAACTATACTTCTACTTGAGTAAAGGATGTGTGTACTTTTGCCACCTCTGGTCATGACTGTAAAACAATAGCTTGTCTGGCTACCTGGTCATCAATATGAATGCCAACTCAATATCAATAGCCAAACATGTATAACAAAAGCCTTTAATGGTCAGACTGTGAATGGCCACCTGAGTTTAGCAGGTGAATCTCAAGCAGGGGGATGGGAGAAAAGGATCAGACATAGTCTCAGCTAATTTTTTTTTAGGAATCTCATTTGTCATGATAATCTCCATAAAATTTGAAATATAATCCCATGAGACATGTGACTTTTAACCCAGCAATTTTTTGGATTGAACTGATTTCATGTATTTATCTATGAAATAAAAATAATGATCAATGTACAAAATGTATATCCATCGCACTTCATCATTTATAGCTTATTGAGATTTAGGGTAGGGTTAGGATTTAGAGTTATGGATAGGGATTAGAGTTAGATTTTAGTGTTAGGTTTTGGTTAGGGTTGGGGTTAAGATTAGCAGTCAGGCTTAGGATTTAGGGTTATGGTTAGCAGTTAGGTTTAAGGGTTATGTTTAGAGTCAGCGGTAGGTGCTAACCTGTTTGCACAGGCCATCAATGACCCCTAATAAGACTATATTCACCTTGGCAATAAACAGTACCTAGTTTCTGAATCCAAATTCTCTCTGCTCTTTTCCTCAGGGGCACAGACCATTGTGGGTTTGCCTGTAGGACCATGACCCTGAGGGATTCCCATCCATGTTCTCGGAAGTGTTTGACCAGGTAAGTATCCATTTGTTTTTCTTTTGAGATGTTGTGTTTGTTTTGTCACCCTGGGTTAGGGTTAGGGGGTTATGTTAGGGTTAGGTTATGTTTAGGGTTAGGGTTTGTGTCCAAACTCTCTCATCAGGTAAGTTATCCAGTTTTTCCTTTTTCCAAACTGGCTTTACTTTTCCCCATCATTTTCTTTTCCATTTTCAAACTGGTTTTACTCTTCAGGAAATATGCAGGAGT